>NW_005871084.1:3470461-3522252 GCF_000147115.1 Myotis lucifugus | reverse complement strand
TGACTTAAATTCCAAAGTTATTATTTCTGCCTCCATCGCCATGATATTTATCACTTGCCGTCTTTCTCCTGGACTTCTCTGATGGCCTCCCCTCCTACTGGCTTCAGTCTTATCCCCATCAGATTCTACCACTTTATTCCAGTTGGAGTCACTAGGCTAGGACTCACACGTGGCCATGCCATTCCCCTCCCTGAAGATGTCAGTGCTTCTTCACAACCTGCAGGATTAGTCTTGGCTCTTCAGCATGGCACACAGGACCCTGACTTCCCCATAGCTTCAGATTGCAATGCCGCTCATGACCGAGTCCCCTCTGTCACTTCCACTATATTCTGTTTGTAGAAAACAAGTCATGATGTCCAGCTCACACTCAAGGGGAGGGGAGTTACACCCCACCTTTTGGAAAGAGGAATATATTTCAAACAGGGAATTTAAGCCTAATTTTTAATAAGTACAAGCTAATAAAATTATTTCTAACCTGAAGAATGCAAATAACTTAGGAGAGGATCTGATTATCAAAGGAGAAAGTCTCTTTAGAGTGTTAAATTTGCTTTGAGGGCCCAGGCCTACAGGTAGGGTTTCCCATTCACCCACACCAGGCCCTGGGCAATCCTGACTTCACTTGGTATTTGAGAGGTGAGGGGAGGGACCCCAGGCTCCAATTTATCAAATCTGATGTACACAAGAAGGAAGAAACAATCAAAAGAGTATGCACATATGGGATGAGAGAGCTGGTCTATGACTACTCCTATTTCTAATCTTTCAACTCGTTCAGGAACATTCCATCTGTTGATAGTAGGCTGGATTGACCACATGTCCCAGTTTGACAGCTATAGTCCTTAGAGACTTGCACCATAAAGCTATTGAAGCCTTGCTTACTTTTCCTCTTTGGGAGGGTCAAAGTAGACAAGCCCCTCACTGACTCACAAAACTCAGCCCAGACTTAGTAGCTGCAAACAAACCAGGGACCTGAGATATCTGAAACCCAATGGTGAGGTAATTAAATCTGTGAAGTAGATTAACCAGGACTAGGATATACTGTCATTTGGGGTTTGGGTTTGTTTGGGTGGTGTAGATGTTTTTAAGGAAGGTTTAATAGCACCAGACAACTTGGTGCTTAGCCAACTAAATGCAAAGGAGAAAAACTGACTTTTGGTTCCTTGACTCCACTAGTCTAGGTGTAGGCTGAAACTAAGGCCCTTGTTGCTCTTCCAGACCTGAAAGGCAGTCTCTGCCCAAGAGACAGCAGCCTGGTGTTACCTCTCCTTGCCCTTATTGCTAACTCATCAAGCAGGTGCTAAAGCTGCCTCAGTCATCTCCCAGCAGATCTCCTTTTCTAAACAGCTTAGGTAGATAAGGAGAGTCTCCGGCAGGGAGTTTCAGCCTGCAAAGGGCACTTAGTGGACATGAGCAAGCAGGGCAGGCCTCCGCGAAGGACACGGTGCAGATGTCCACACACTGCAGGCAAACAATAGCAACAGAGTGAGTGTGATTCAATGAGGTGTAATCACATCGGATACTGTGTCCTGTGTTCCATTAACCTTTTGCCTGAACAGCGGACTCCTTGCTCAGCCCTTAGTTAGCAAGGCTTCCTTTACTGAAGGCCTCTTGGGACCCCGGTGTCCCATGTCTTTGTAGTTGGGAAAGCCTGAAGGCATTTGTAAGCTAGCAATGAAAGCACCTTCTATGCATTATCTAACTTAACCCCTAGAGTCGCTCCTCCTGTCTTTTGCCAAAAGCGCCTGGAGCACTATCACGCTCCTCCTGCAGTGTCACTATTAGGTGCTAGTAGTTCACTCTTTATTGACAGATGGCACCTAAGTGCAGATTACTTATGATGCCGAATGTTTGTAGTTCTAAAATTGACCACTGGCATTTATCTGCCTAGTTTTTTACAGGTACTACGATTTTATGAAGTTTACTCAGATTTTGTAGCCCTAAAGCTTCGGAATGGCGTCCAGTTCTAAGTCTGCTTTTATTAGTGATGATATTGCTAAATATGTCAATTCTTGCTGTGAAGATGACGATTTTGTGGAAGATGTTGGAGAAGGGTGTCCCTCTATTTTAACATTATATGTTTTGTTCAAATTTTTTTCTACTAGTATTTTATAATGCAATCAGCAAACAGTATATGTCAAAGATGAAAACAAATGTAGTAAAGGTTTCCTTAAGTTTTTGAATATGTAACTTCATTTACTTGCGATTCATAATTTTTTTCCTAAACTGCTGTAAAATCAGCAAAAATGCCTTGGCAATTTTAGCATAGTTCCTAGGATATTGGTTGGCACTCAAAGGGTTAAACTTCACAGCCCTGTGATGTTATTATAATTCCCATTATACAGGTGAAGACATTCAGACCCAGAGAGGTTAAGTAGCTTGTCTGAGACCACCAGCCCATGAGTTACACGCCCAGGTTTTGAGTCCAGAATGTCTGACCGAGGACTGTGCTCGTTATTGGTGCACACACTGCCTCTCTGCTGAAGCCCCTGCTCACTGTTGGGCACTGCCCAAGCAGGGCCTCTGTGCTGGGAATGTCTTCATTCCCTCAATCCCCACCGCTGTTCCTGCACCACAATGAATCTCAGTATATGCATTGCCCACTGGAAACAACTTTTAAAATTCAGTGCTCAGTGCTGATGGGGGGTCGGGGTGGTGGGGGGAAGGACACTTTTTCATTGTGCTGATAGGCGTTTTCCATGATGGAACTTTCTGGAGAGCCAGTTGGCAATCAACAGCCTCTAAGTCCTGTTTAGGAATATGTAATAAGAATATAACCAGGGTTCACATGAAAGGTGTCTATTAAAGGATTATATGTCTTAGCATAGAATCTCATTCTAGTCAAATATACAATAACTAGAGAAAGGTTAAATTGTGGTTTATCCATCTGCAAGAACACAATGTAGCCAGAAAAATGTCATGTAATCACAAAATCTTTAATGGCAGAAAATACAAGATTTTCAAATGAAAGCCAGAAATAAAATAGTATAAAGAACACAGTCCTGATTTTGTTTAATATGTGAATATGTCTTATACAATAAAATTTAAATATTACTTATGCATGATAAGTGGGATTATGGAACATTTGTCATTTATTTATGCTTTACATCTTCCACAGTTATATAATCACCATATAGTATTTAGAAAAACACACACTAAGCATTACTATAATTTTTTTCTCATTAAAATATTCATTAAATCCAATGAATGTCTTCTTTCAAAAGTTTGAACTTCTCACAAATGTTTTATTCTGCAAAGCCTAGAGGTTTCCCATAGCACTGTCTCCACATTAAAAACAAACACATACACAAAAACAGATCTAATGGTATGACAGATTGGCTTATGAGAAGAGGCCAAGGGTGATATCTGGTTCCTGTTTTAAATCAATTTTTTCCACCTGAACTTAGAGTGAGGTAAACACAGAAAGAATCCTTGACTGGCAGCCAGACCCAGAGATATGGGTGGGAAGCTGGGTCCAACTCCGCATAAGAGCCCTTGGCTCCACTGCTGGTTATGAAGACTATTGGCCATTTCCAAAATCATCTTGGAATTCCCTGTTGACCCCCTCCCCCATATTTTGGGAATGCTCCCCGCAAAGTGACTTCTTTTCCCATGGAAGGATGCATTCCACCCAGACTCATCTGTGGTCCACATAACTCACAAATACATCTCTTCGTTGTCACCACAACCGAGAAACAGTGAAATCTGTATTGAAAAAACAACAGTGTTGAAATCACATAATAAATCCAAAATCACAGTTCTGATGCATATCAAAGTCAGAGCTGGGGGATTTTTATGTGCGTAATGTTTTTTCAAATTTGGCTTTTAATTTTCGACTTAGTAAAAATTCCTGTGCGCTTAAAATAGTCATCTCAGCTCTAATGGAGCAATATTTGAATGTGAGTGCAACACATGAGATTAGCTGTTGGCAGGGAGCGTTGAAGATTCCACTTTGGACTGTAAAGTCTGCACATCTGGCTGAGGGATGAAGGCAGATGGATTGAGTAACGAGTCAAGTTCAGCATTCAGAGAACATCTTTCCAGAAAAATAGCTTTACAGCCCTTTCATGACTGATAAAAACCAACAAAAATGTATTACTTTTTAAAAATCACTATTTTAACAAAGCACCCAACGTGTACACTGTTACAGTTAAGAGGCATTTGCGAAAGCGGATTAATTTATATTTGTGTTAGTATGTCTGGATCCTTTTTCTTTTTTATAGCAAGTTTTTTGTTGTTTATTTAAGCATTTTAACAGGTCAGTTGGCCTCTTAGTCTAGCCTTTCACTTTTTCTTTTTTACTTTTTATGTTGAAATAATTTTAGACTCACAGGGCAGTTGCCAAAATATTATAGAGATTTCCTACAGAACTTCATTCAGAGTTTGTTAACATTTTGAAATATATGCATATATACTGACTAAGTGTATATATACATCTCTATTTACATTTTTTTGTATCTGTTCTTTTATTGAACTTATTGGGATGACATTGGTTAATAAAATTATACAGGTGTCAGGTGTATAGTTCTATAATGCACCATCTGCATATGGTATTGTGTGTTCACTACCCCATGTCAAGTCTCCTTCCATCACCATTTATCCCCGCTTTACCCTCTTCTGTTGCCCCTCACCTCCTGCCCCTCTGGTAATCATCATTCTGTTGTCTGTGTCTATGAGTGCCTGGATCTATGGCTTTGAATGAATGTTTTCCAGAGCAGGAAATGGTGGTGAGCATGAAGCTCATGCTGGCAATCAGCCAAATCAGCTCAGCTCAAAATCATCATGGAAATTGGATATGTGTGGTTCTGGTGGATGCTACTGGATCAGGAAACATGAATTCAAATATTATTCTAAATTTTAGAGTCAACTTGTGCTCTTTCTGTGAGTTTTGCCAATTACTTTGTATGCAAAATTGCTACCCCCCCCCATGGATATTTTGACCTTTATCTGAAAAGTCCCCATTGCAAGAAGTCACTTGGAGAAAGTTCAAACATATGTGCTTACTTAGAAACTGCCCTTGAGTCATCATGAAGCAGGTAAACACAGTCTGTGTTGACTTCTACTAAATCCAAAACATCTCATTAAGGAACTAGAGTTTATATTCAACACCTTAGTTTTGACAATGGCATGAGTCTACATAATGTGTGACATGTTGCCTTTGAGAGAAGAAAGATCTTTCCTATCAAAGCCACTTCTCCTGGATATTTAATGAAAGCTATTAATTTAGGTAAAAGTTGATAGATTCGGGTGTTACTTTCAATTGAAATGTGTAGAATAAGCTATTTTTCTTATTGGGTTTATTTTCCTGCTATGAGAGAGCCTTCAAAATATTCAAGTAATTAATTTTTTAAAAATATGTTTTTATTAATTTTAGGAGAGAGAAAGGGAAAGGGATAGAGGGATAGAAACACCTATGAGAGAGAAACATCATCGATTGGCTGCCTCCTACACACCCCCTACTGGGAATTGAGCCCACAACCTGGGTATATGCCCTGACTGGGAATCAAACCAATGACCTTTTGGTTCACAGGTCAATGCTCAACCACTGAGCCACACTGGCTAGGCCTGAAACATTTTTAAAAATGGAAGTAAAACTTTCAAAAATGTAAAGCTTTGCATCGTGTGCATGCAAGTGCACATATGCTGAAATGAACGCATTCTCCCTTACATCTCTACATAAGCTGTAATTTCAAATATGTCTTAAAACAGGGAAGGGCATATTCCTGGATTGATTCAAATGCTTGTCAACTTAATTTAGAAGTAACCAGAGAGAATATATTTAACCAAATATTTTTTTTTCTCTAAAACATATGATCAATTTTAGTTAACATGATTTTTATACTGCATAGCTTATCCATTCTCTCTTCTTAGTAATATCATTCTCATTTTGTTTGGGAAAATTGTTCTTTCCCACTCTGAGTACATCAAGTTGAATAGACCTCCCGTACTGGTCCCAGGGTCAGAGCCTGTGGCTGACACATGAGCCTGTCAAAGCCTTAGCCTTCATGCCATGATTGGTACAGAGATGAGCACATGACCTAGTTTGGGCCAGTGGAAGAGAGCAGATCCCAGGAAATGTGCAGCATGTTGTGTAAGACCGTTGGACCTGGTGCTTTGAGGATGTGTGCCTGAAGCTGCAGGGAGTTGACTCAGAGCAGCAGTGCTGAGAGATGGAGCCTGATGGTGCTTGTACTTTGGATTGAGCCATCCCTTAAACTTAATCTTTCCCATTGTCTGAGCCAGTAAGTTTCCTTGCCACTCAATCTTCTTTGGGTTCAATTTTATCTCAACTAAGTGAACAGTAACTGGTACAGAAGCCAGATAGAAAAATACAGTAACCAGCCAAATACCATAACATTCATTCTGATTCAATACTGTGTTGCAGCACATTGGATCGTGTGCCTTTGTTGGGGACTCTCCAGTGTATGACACTCCTTTACCAGGAAGTGTTTAGAGAAGGTGAGCATTTGAAAATCAGCACTGCATGTGTACAGGGATGTGATGGTCAGCTTAGGGGATATAGTCAGTAATATAATAACTGTGTACAGTGACGGAAGGTTACTAGACTTGTCATGGTGATCACTTTATAAGGTATAAAGATGTCAAATCACAATGTTGTACTCCTGAAATGAATATAATATTGTATGTCAATTATACTTTTCATTTTTTAATTTTTTTAATTAAATACTTATTGTTGAAAGTTCTTCTTTTTTTAAAATGGTGTTTCATAGAGGTACCATGAGTATATCAGAAAAATGTTGTGAGCCACCAGAAAGTCCCAGGGTTCACCTGATCCTACTGTTTTGTGCCAAACCCACAAAACATAATTTCCTCTTTTCTTGTGATGCTGATCACAGGCCTAGCAACAGGGGTATAAGTTCCCTCCACCCCAACTTCCTAGAGAAGCGCCCAGCTGGGTTCAGAACCACGGACAGTGTCGTGGGAGACGCCATCTGGCAATATAGGACACATTGATCCTGTGACACATCTCTTTTTCAATCTTTGAATCTCCCCCATCTCCATGACCGTGTGTGTTGTGTGGTTGAGAAAATTGTTATTGCTTCCAAACTCAAGACATAT
Source organism: Myotis lucifugus (assembly GCF_000147115.1). NCBI lineage: Eukaryota > Metazoa > Chordata > Mammalia > Chiroptera > Vespertilionidae > Myotis > Myotis lucifugus. Next base: position 3,515,178 of record NW_005871084.1, on the reverse strand, counting down.
GACGTTCAGTGGCTGTAGCTCTAACCCCCTGCTAATGGCTCAGCAGAAGAACCCAGTGCTCTGAGTGCCCACTTCTCCCCACCCTTACAGATAGAAGTTCAGGTTATAAGTGAAACTTACAAATGGGAAGAAGGGAACGAAATTTGTCAGATGGTTTCACCTAATCAGCACATTCACTTCTTAAAATGAGGCTTCCATAGGACTTGGGGCTCTGGAGCCCAGTGATACTTGACAGGTCAAAAATAAGATAATGGTGTGTATTACAGGGGAGTTGGTGAGCTTTGGTTTAAGGCAGTGGTTCTCAACCTTCCTAATGCCGCGACCCTTTAATACAGTTCCTCATGTTGTGGTGACCCCAACCATAAAATTATTTTCGTTGCTACTTCATAACTGTAATTTTGCTACTGTTATGAATCGTAATGTAAATATCTGATATGCAGGATGTATTTTCATTGTTCGCGACCCACAGGTTGAGAACCACTGGTTTAAGGTGTATGCACTATATTCTTCATATGTGAATAAACGACATTTTTACCTGAAGCCGAGCTGGACTAGCTCTGCTTATCCTTGTGAACACACCTAAACATAGGTGAAAATTCCTCCTGTCCCAACAAAAGGGAACCTTGCCCCTAAGGTAGTTAAATTGAATATTCCAAGAATGCCAAATGCCCAGGGTTCATTACCATTGGACAGCAATAGCGGAAAAGAACAGCTTGTTTATGAGTGAACCATTGAATTAGTTCTCAGTGATACAATTCAATTTCATGCCCCGTTCTCTCAGCATCTTATGCTTGAAAGGGCCTTAGCAAGCTCATCTACTCCCATGTTTGCAAAAACAAGGAAATAGAAGCATTAAAATTAAATACCCCTGTAGGTGGTATCAGACCTCATCTCCAGTGACTTGTCCCACCTGCCATGAGAAAAGTGGGAATGCTTGATTTAGACACTTCTATCTCATGTAGTTTAAACTTATGGTATGGGCTAATGTACTAGGGTAAAAAGTGGTAATTAATTAGGTGATCTGGCTGGCACTAAGGAGCTTAATCAATACCTAGTTTATTTCAAGACCTGAACATAAGATACGATAGGAACGACGATCACACCATGCTTTCTACAGAAGACCAAGCGACAAGGTTGAGTTCGGACAAAGACTCTGTCCTGGCACATAGTGTGTGGACAGCCATTGTAGACACTTCCCAGCACACTCTCAGTGTTTGCTGTGATATCCTGGCAGCCCCTTGTAAGTTACCACACTCGCCTATCACATTTCACTGTAACCCTACCCGAGAAGCCTGGTGGCCTCTGAAGCATCTGGAGTCTCAGGAACAAGGTCACAACATGGAAACCAATTAAATAGAAATTTGGTTAGCAAGCCAGGAAGGCCTATGGTAATGAGCCGAATCATCTCCTAAGAAGAAAAACAGACTCTGAAAATGAGTCATAACAGGAGGGTAAACAAAGATAAAGGTTGGTGACTCCCCAGCTTGCCTTTCCAGCACAGACCATGTGCCCCCCTATCAGTGGAATGCGAATGACTCACTCCATCCACGAGGTGCCACGGCAGCAACAAACACTGGCAGCTACAATCGGCCATTTGACAGGTTTGGTGGCCTTTCTCATTTCCCTGGCTGCTTCTTCTCCCTTGGCCTTGATGAAGAGTTATAGATGTTTGTGTTCCTAGCTAAAGAGTGAGAATAAGTAGAGGTCTTTCTGAAGAGGAAAATCTTTGACCTTGTTCCCTTTCTTTGGAAACATGGCTTCTGTGAAGAAGGGTAGTTGTGCTCTGCAAAGTTAATTAGAAGAAAAAAAACACAAGAAAAAGCATGCACCACACTTAAGCATTACTTGCATTATTCCCTCCACATCCCCTCAGACCTTTAGAGTAGATCCTATTGTGCCCATTCTGCAGATGAGGAAACTGAGGCTCAGGGAGATTAGCTTGTCTGAGACACAGCTGGAAAGTGGCAGAGGCAGGATTTGAACTCAGTCAACCTGACATCCCAACCTTTTCTTGCCTCTCTCCAAAGACGATTTTACAAGGACTAAAAGAAAGCAACATAGAGCCAGCATGATTTTGAAGGTAATGTTTGTTTTCCCAAAGGATCATTTTTCTTACTATTTAATTAATTTTCATCCAACTTAAAGATTACCTTGGCCTCCTAACCTGAAATCGTGTCCAAGATGGACTTTCAGGAGGGTCTGTGTTGACATTCCCAGAGAACTGCTCAGAGATAGAATCAGAGCACTGGGAGTTGCTGGTCTCAGAAACACAGAACACAGTAGCTCTGCGAAGACCCAAAAAGACAGGGTGGAGGTCAGCGTTAACAGCATGTGATATTTATCTTTCTCTGACTGGCTTATTTCGCTTAGCATAATGCTCTTCAGTTCATTTGAGACCATGTATGGGCAAATTGCAGCTCAGGGCCCTTCTAATGAGAGTACCCCCATGTTTATAGAGGACGTATTTAGTGCCATCCCTGGCATACAGTAGGCACTTAATAAGTAGTTGCTGTTTGAATTACTAAAATCTATTATATTGATTCCCGAACAACTGATCTTTAACTAAAATATAGCTGTTGTTTACATAATTCCAGTGTCAGCTTAAAAACGTTAGAAGTGCGTGGTCCCCCGTGGTCAGGGGTAGGTAGGTTGTGATGGTCATGCGTTTTCCCCTTTGAACCTCATTCTAGGTCTGCTTTCCCTCCCACCCATCTTTTCTTTGCACCCCTGCTTTCCCCCCCTTGTTCTCTTGATTTTCATGTATCACTTTACACGACTTTCTATCTTCTTTGGAGAAAGCTATGACATGCACGCATTTTCAAAGTCAAATAAATATCAGAACTTCCTGCTTCCCAGCTTTGCAAACTTGAAAGTAAAACCAGACGTATTTGAACCTGGCCCCCTGGTTACTGCAATTCCAGGCGTCATCCATAAGTACAACTGAGGGTCAGGAGGGTCAGGAATTGGAGTTATAGTATAAAGATTTATCAGCAACCCCGGAGAAAGCTGAGGGACTGTGGCCAAAATGACTTCAAATATATCTACTAAAACGGATGACTTTTCCCTCCTGCTTTAATGATTAAACCTAAAGGCATTCTGCGCCATGGCAAGGGTGCTCGGGGTTAAGGAGTAAGTGTGTGTTCTTCAAAGTCAGCAGATGCCACTTAGATTAGGGTTGCAGGCTTATGGCTTTATTTTATTTTTTAAGAAAAGAAAAAAAGAAGAAAACATGCCTGAATCCCCCAAGGGAAGTCTGTATTCCATAGCAAACAAGACCCAGCCAGAAGTTACCCTTCCATGCACAGGGCTCTGAGCCAGCTGACCATGTCGCCCTCGCCTTTCCAAGGCAGTCTAGCTGGTCAGGTCGCTGGTCTTGGCTGCCCCGAAGGCTGAGCTTGGGGAAAACAAAGTGACAGATCAAAGAGCCAGATGGCTCTCAAGTTCACTCACTTGGGAGGGCCACGTGCCGACTGAGGAGCCAAGTGAGGGGCCTCCCAGACATGGTAATCAGCACTTATTAAGTGCCACTGTGTACTCTACCACCTAGCAGCGTCCGCTATATGCTGCAGAAGATGCAGGAGTGGTCCATCCCTTGAAGAGCTTATTTAGGACAAGTGGTGTCCTGGGTGGGGAAAGTTCTTTGAAAATGGTAATAAAGCGATGGCCCCTTGCCAGATGGTGGTGGTCATACTGCTGTTTTTGTGATGGTTACTCCTGTCCCCGACCTCCAAGCTGCAGCTGTCCAGTGGTCAGCAAGGTCATTCAAGTCCCACAGCAGCCATGGTGGCCTGAGCATGGGGTGCAGGCTGCCCCAAAGCAGGAGACATTGCGGACAACAGAAGGAGCAGGGGCTTGGGGCCATTCAGACATGCGTCTGTATTCCTGCTGTGAGCCTCCGTTTCCTTATCTCCAATTCAGGGCTCATTGCTCAGTTTGAGATCAGGCTGTCTCACATAAGTGTTGCCCAGCCTCTCTTCCTGCTTTCTGTCAAAGTGTAGCCTTTGCCAATTTGCAGGGTAACCAGGGCTATCTTCTATGCCACCTCCTTCAATCTCTTGTCTCTCAGTTGAAACTCCTGAGCAAGCTTGATTGGCTCAGCCAGTTTATTGGGGGACAGGCCTTCAAGGCTGGTGTCCGCTGATGGTGGGAGGGAGGGAGTTTAAGCAGAAGAGTAACTGACATTTTTAAAAGATCACCCACTCTATTTACTAGGACAGTGATGGCGAACCTATGACACGCGTGTCAGAGGTGACACGCGAACTCATTTTTTTGGTTGATATTTCTTTGTTAAATGGCATTTAAATATATAAAATAAATATCAAAAATATACATCTTTGTTTTACTATGGTTGCAAAGATCAAAAAATTTCTATATGTGACACGGCACCAGAGTTAAGTTAGGGTTTTTCAAAATGCTGACACGCCGAGCTCAAAAGGTTCGCCATCACTGTCCTAGGAGAACAATCTCATATCGGTAGTAAGGAAAGAAGGCAGAGAGACCAGAGGTGCATAAGGGTTTGGGACTGAAGACGTGGAAGGTTAGAGCAGAAATGAAGAAAATATAATGAAAGCCTAATAAAAATATTAGCATATGTTCTCCCTCAAAACTCACACAGCAGCATATGGCCAGTGGTCCCAGCATTCTCTACCATTCACCAGCAGCAAGAATGGATGGTCACGCAGGAGAACAGATGTTGTCACTTTGCCAAAACAGGAGGCATCGATCCCCAGGTATCTCTGCCTTTCATGGGCAAAGAGGAGGATGTTCCTGGGCTGGACTTCCAGGGTGGGAAGCCTTTGGGCTCCATGGTGACGGTGGCTCACATTTCACAACATGAACTCTCAGCATTGCTGTGGCCGGGCGTTCGGGTTCACGGATTTTTCCGCTGGCTTCCCGCCTCTGGCAGCCCAGCATCCTTGTATAACATGATTTGCACAGTTACTCCCTTCCCCAGCCTGGCCCTCAAATATCACCATTCCATCGCTTGGAAAGCATGCTGGGTCACTTAAACAATTATTTCTTTTCTCACCCAGCTCATTAATAACGACATTCAATAAATCCGTCCTATCTACAAATACTTTCAGAGCAAAGGAGCCATCTGGCTTTCAGGGAGGTCATTAGACGCGCATATGAAATTTCCTAATGCCCGCTGGTATGAGCTGGCTGTTTTCCACTGGGCACCAAAGGCCCTCTTTTGTGTGGTGTGCTTCTGAAAACATCAGAAATGTGCTAGGTCCTCCATATGTCCAAAATCTCATCGTTTCAGTATGTGACTGTGAGGGGTTCTGGTTAAGGACCAAATTCTTTGTTTTTCCTTTTTTTGTCCCCTTGTGTTAATTATACTCAAAATAAAAATGTCACAATTTTCTTAGTATTTATCATATATCTGTAAATGCACAACAGTAAGAATAAAAATGGAATTTTCCTTTATGTATTAAGCCATTGCAAATAATTTATAGATAATATCATTAAAAATTTTTTTAAATATATCTTATTGATTTTAGAGAGGAAAGGGAGAGGGAAAGAGAGATAGAAACATCAATGATGAGAGAGAATCATTGATTGGCTGCCTCCTGCATGCCCCCTACTGGGGATCAAGCCCACAACCCAGGCATGTGCCCTTGGCCAGAATCGAACCTGGAACCCTTCAGTCCACAGGCCGACACTTTATGCATTGAGCCAAACCAGCTAGGGCTCATTAAAATTTTTAATCAGACTAGATTACTATCCATTACAGCTACTACAATATATGCAGTAATTTTTCATTCATGTTTACATAGAGGACCTTTCATTTAGCCTTTGATTTTGACTGTTAAGTAATGCCCTAGAGCAAGCATGTCAAACTCACGGCCCACAACGAATATTTTTGCAGCCCAGCCAATATAACAGTATGTAAGAAATGGGTTTTTTTATTGTTGTTTTTTTTAATTTAAATTCTTTATTGTTTAAAGTATTACATGAGTCTCCTTTTTCCCCCATTGACCTCTCCCCAGCCACTCCCACCCCCCCCCCAGCACATGCCCTCACCCCCCTACTGTCTGTGTCCATATGCATGCATACAAGTCCTTTGGTTGCTCTCTTACCACCCCTCTTCCTCCCCTGCCTTCCCTCTGAGATTGGATAGTCTGTTCAATGCTTCTCTGTCTCTGGTTCTAATTTTGTTCTTCAGTTTATGTTGTTCATTATATTCCACAAATGAGTGAGATCATGATATTTACCTTTCTCTGACTGGCTTATTTCGCTTAGCATAATGCTCTTCAGTTCCATCCATGCTGTTGCAAATGGTAAGAATTCCTTCTTTTTTACAGCAGCATAGTATTCCATTGTGTAGATGAACCACAGTTTTCTAACCCAGAAAACTGGTGGGCACTGTAGTAAGTTTTTAAACCAGGAATGTGTGTCCTCCAAATTTGTTCTTTTTCAAGATTATTTGGCTATTTGGGGCCCCTTGATTTTCATACAAATTTGAGAATCAGAATTTCCATTTCTGTATTTCTGTAGCATAGCCATCAAGCTCCCCTCCTTGGGGCAACAACTATTCTCAGTTTCTTGAATAATTCTTTCCGGCTGGCGTGGCTTAGTGGTTGAGGGTCAACCTATGAACCAGGAGGTCACAGTTTGATTCTCGGTCAGGGCACATGCCCAGGTTGTGGACTCAACCCCCTGTGTGGGGTGTGCAGAAGGCAGCCAATCAGTGATTCTCTCTCATCATTGAGGTTTCTCTTTCTCTCTCCTTCTCCCTTCCTCTCTGTTTTGAGACGTTATTCTTCACTCGTTGCAGCGTTTTCCTGCCAGCCCTGGAAAGGCTCTTGGCAGCGGTTTCACTGGGTATCCAGAGTCGGAAGCATTCCCCTTACCACCCCACCCCTCCAAAGCCCCCTCTGCACTCTGTAAGAACCGTTTTAATAAAAATTTCATAATTTAACTTTTACAATATCCCGTTATACATAATTATTAATAATGAACTACAACGTTTGCTAATGACTGATTATTATAATCGTGTTGCATTCATTTCCCTTACGTGCCTTACACGCCGGCGCACCATTTCTCTCCCCTGATAGTAGCAGCGAATATTTTAGCAGCCAATTGCCATGTCATTAGTCTTGTACTGACTTGTTTGGTGTGCACAACAGGAAATATTTAGCTTTTGGAGAACAAGAAAAATAGGTTTATTTGCGTTACGCTTATTAATTTGTGCAGTTATTCGGTGCCTGGTAAGTTAATGTTCAAGAAAAAATATTTTTATTAAAATATCCTATTATTTTATGTTAATGATTACTCATTTATTTCAGCCCTTTGAATTCAGCATGTCTCTATCGAAATCAACCCACGTTTCTATGAAAATTGAAGCTTTTGTTCTTTTGCGGCCCACATCAACTTAAACCTTGTTTACCTGGCCCGTGTTAGCCTTTGAGTTTGACATGCTTGCCCTAGAGGCAGCTAGCATTGTTGATAAGTATGGAAATAATATGACAGCCACTATCCACTGTGGGATAAACAGAAACACTGGTTCCGGTTTTGTTGTTTGGAAAGACTCTGATCTAGAAACTAATTTCTGCTTGTTCTCAACTCCAGCATGACTGAGCAAAAATGTTGGTTTTATATGTGACCAGCAGCCAACTGTCCATATCTGGGCTGCATCTGGTTAAAAACTATATTCACTTATTGGCCTTGAGTATAAATTACATGACTTTGTTGTTCACTGTATTAACAGCTTAATTTTATGCTGCACTGTGCTAAGTGTCTTACATAAATTATCCATTCTTACCTTCACAATAACGCTATGAGGCAAGTTACAAATAGCCATTTAACAACTGAGAAAACTGAGGCACAGACAGGAGGAAATAACTTGTCCCAGGTAATCCAGGTGGTATATGGATGGACTGGAATTCTAACTCAGGTCTGTCTGACTCCAAAATCCAAGCTCTTAATCACTATAACATCTTTCTTAGCCCTCCTTTCATCCCTTGAAGAGATGGGGTGGTGTGTCAGTGTCCCAGGGCTGCCACAGCAAATCACCACAAACTGAATGGCTTCCAACAGCAGACACTTATTCTCTTACAGTTTAGGAGGTCAGAGCCTGAAATCAAGATGTTGTCAGGGTTTGTTCCTCTGGAGGTTCTTAGGAAGATACTATCCCATGGTTCTCTCTTCTGGTGGTTGCCAACAGTCCTTGATGTTCCTTGGTTTGTAAACACCTCACTGCAATCTTTGCTTCCATCTTTAAGTGGTTGCCTTCTCTGTGTGTCTGTCTCTATGTGTCCTCTTCTGTCTCTTACAAGGATTGTCATTGGATTGAGGACCCATCCTAATCCAGTATAATCTCATCTTGGTCCTTATCTTATATCTGTAAGACCCTATTTCCAAATAAGGTCATGTTCTGAGGTTCCTGGGATGGACATGAATGAGGCTGGGAGCACTATTCAACCTATTATAGGCGGTAACAGCTCTTCTGTGGTCAGCTCTATGTCCCTGCACGTGACCTTATGGTTCCCCTACACCAGTGATGGCAAACCTTTTGAGCTCGGCATGTCAGCATTTTGAAAAACCCTAACTTAACTCTGGTGCCGTGTCACATATAGAAATTTTTTGATATTTGCAACCATAGTAAAACAAAGACTTATATTTTTGATATTTATTTTATATATTTAAATGCCATTTAACAAAGAAAAATCAACCGAAAAAATGAGTTCATAGGTTCGCCATCACTGCCCTACACCTTGCCCGTGTATTTGTACTTTAGTCCCTTCATAAACAACCACTCCTTGATTTATCCTAATTTTACCCTGCCTTCTATTTCCCATTGAAGAGCTGACTGATGAACATCCTTTTGGTAAATGCCTTACGTCTTGTACAAACCTATATTAAAATGAACTCATCAAAGCTCCCTTTTGGGAATCAGCTGTCCGTAAAATTAGCCCTAAACATAGTGCTTAACTATAGAAGCTCTCTTTAAAGTCCTGCTCTATCGCTCTTTTCCTTTCAAATGACACTGTTATTTTGTTCTCATTTTAACATGTCTTTAAGAATTATTTTAAAAGATATGAAATTGTGTAATTTAGTAAGAAAAACGCTGGTTCTCCAAGTCTTCCTCTCTCTTGCCAAATTGCTTACAGTTTAAAGCTTATCCTCAGAGGAATCATATTCAAGCTGCTATTTTTCACATTCTGGGGGAAGTACATTTGACTAATCTAAAGAATTATGTCTTGAATTCCACAGTTGATCATGACTAAAAGGAATGTTTAAGTAGTTGTTTTGGGGATGTTTTGTTTTGGGGGTTTTTTGGTGTGTAATGCTGAGTTTGTGAATAATTGTGATAACCCAGCTTTTTCATGATGCACATTTCTCAGCATAACTCATATAACCCACAGTATCAGGCCCAGTAACTCTTCCCCCGCTGGGCCATCTCTTGGTTGCATGCTTAGTTTGAGAATGCCAATGTCCTTTGGAAAATGAAGAGGAACATAACATCCAAATCCCTTCAACTCAATAGTTTGAATGTGACCCAAAAGTTCTATACTTTTGCACTTCATCATCCACCCACTAGAGAGTTTTCAAATAGTATCAAGATATCTGGCATTTTTCATAGAATTTTAGAGCTGGAAGAAAGCTGAACGGCCACATAACCCAGCTATTTTGTAATGAATAGATGAAGGCCCAGAGAGGTGAATCCATACCCGGTGTCCATGATGCATTCGTGTTACAGCAGGGACAGTGTTCTCATGGCAGGGTCCGTTCCCCTCTGAGGTGCTGCATGCTACCTTGACAAATCTGAATGGTACAGCGAGTGAGTGCTAAGAAGTTGAAGGGGGAGGAAGTCACTTCCTGCTTGGCTCCAAGAACCACGGATGGAGTCAAAAAGGAAGAAGAAATCGAGCAAACCTTGAAGTGTGGGCAGAGGTTAGCTAAGTTCCAGTTCACTGTATAGAAGACAGGAAGACATCAAAGACTCCAGTTTCTTATGTGTATTCCAAAAATAAGTAAAATCTCTAAAACTGTAGCATAGGAATTGTTAAGATTACATATATAGTCAGTTGTTAAAAATACAATGATCTTTGCTAATTATCCCCCATGAGATTCTGTTTATTTGGTCAGTGAGTGAGTCAGCAATATAACGTATATGAGCATGTATTTTCTGCCAAACCCTATGGAAATGACCAAGGTGAACAAGGCAAGTCTCTTGACTCCTTAGCTCACATTTTGGGTGGAAAGACAAACATGTACACAGATGAGACTGAAGGAGGAAACAGGATGTTTTACTGAAGGGATCTCCTGAGCTGGGCATTTGATGGGACAGGATCAGGGTGGGGAATGACAGAGAAAAGACTGAGAGGGTGGAGTGGGGTTGCTTGTGCTTTGCTAAGCGTTGGACTTGAGTTACAGGCAGTGGGAGCCAAGAGACATTATACAGAGTAATTACGTAGATGTGCTTTAAAATATCTGCTTGATGTGATGAGGGGAAGATTGGAAGCAGGAAGATGAATGAAGAGGCTTTGAAAATGGTAAGGAGTAAGAGATTCTAAGGTCTGAACTAAGGTAGGTGGCAACAGGGATGGAGAAGAGAGGTGGGTTCCAGCAGTGAGGTTGTAGAACAGTGTGATTAGGAAGCCTAGAGCCAGAAGGTTTGGGTATAGGTTCCAGCCCTGTCACTTAGCAGTTGTGTGACCTGGGCAAGTTGCTTAACTTCTCTGGACCTCAGTTTCCTGATCTGTAAAGTAAGGACAGTGTCTCTCCATGGTACTATAGTGCAGGGCACTCAGATGAAAGGCACATAGTATGTACTCATTAAACACTAGCCGTTGTTACTACTGCTCCTGGAACTCTTACACCCAAGTATCCTGACTTCCAACTGGGTTATTGTTCCCCAATCACTCTTTCACAGCAGCTGGAACTTCATGGCAGGTAAAGGGGATGGGGGGGGGGGGAACTTATTTCCACTGGGGTAGTTCTCATTGCTCACCCCATGGCCACCAACTGTACCCACAGCACAGCAGGCTGTGTCATATGCCCATCACAGAGAGAATCATATGCCCATTAGAGAGAATCGGCACAGACCCACCCCACTAACAGTTCACAGCACTTGTCTTGCTGACAGTGAGCCAGGAGCCTGTCTTTGCATGTGAGAGATGGTCTTTCCTCCACTTCCATTTGCAGATCACCCTAGGTCGGTCCCTGTTCCTTTTTTAAGAGGATTTATTGTTCATTGGTAATAGAGAAAGTTAAGCATCCTTTGTTGGGAGGGAGGGATACTTAGGACTGCCTCCTTGCCAGGGAGTTAGGGCTGTTTGATTTAGGCAGCCTAGCAACAGAACCGCGCCAGCCACACTGCACAGCGTCCTCACCTCTTCGCTCCAGCCGGCTTGCATGCTTTCATTTCTGAAATGGAATTTATGGCCTTCTATCTAGTGTGCCTTGTTTTTCCTTTTTTTTTTTTTTTTTTTTTTTTGAGGAAATGGGATCCACAAAGCCAAGTCCTATAAGCTTGAGAATTCCAAGAGCTCAAAGTGGGCTCAGGTTTACCAGGCAAGTGTTTGGCGCTGCCCTCTGGCTCACCTTTATTTAGATAAATAATTGAGAGTGTGCCATTTACAAAGCTCGGAGCACAAAGGAATCTGGCTGCAGGCTCTTTAATTGAAAGCAGGAGATAACCAACAACATACCTCCCTCGGGATGTTAACATGGGGAAATTTATTTTCCTTGGAATTCATGTTCTCGGGTTGCCCAACCCAGGAGATGACACACATACAGCTTTTACCTTATAAACAAAGCAAAGCATACTCCCTCTCCCCTTGGGGCACTGTTTGATTTTCAGGCGAGGATGCAGTTACTCAGCAAACATATGAGGAGCGCTGACTATGGGCTAGGCCTGGGGTCGGTGCTAAGGGCAGCATGACACCAGGCTGGGGCCTTTCTCGGAGGAGCACCCAGCTGGATGTGGGAAAAGGACATAGTGAAATCCCAAGGCATTCCAGCCTTGGTTCTCAGTCCTGACGCTTTTCTTTTCTTTTGAGATTGTTATTTATTTTTAAAACTAGAGGCCTGGTGCATGAAATTTGTGCACTTAGGTTGGGGCTGGGGGTGGGGGTCCCTCAGCCCAGCCTGCACCCTCTTGCAGTCCAGGAGCCCTCAGGGGATGTCCGACTACCAGCTTAGAAGCAGGCCTAAGCTGGCAGTCGGACATCCTTGGCACTGCCGGGGAGGCGGGAGAGGCTCCCATTGCCACCGCCGCTGCACTCACCACAGCTTCTGGCTGAGCAGTGTGCCCCCTGTGGGAGTACACTGACTACCAGGGGGAAGCTCCTACATTGAGCATCTGCCCCCTCGTGGTCAGTGTTCATCATAGTGACCAGTTGTTCTGCTGTTTGTTCAATTTGCATATTAGCCTTTTATTATATAGGATAATTCTTTATTGTTGAAAGTATTACATATGTCCCCTTCCCCTCGCCACCCCCCCTTTGACCCCCTCCAGCCCACCCACCCCACCTAGGCCTTCAGTACCCCTGGCACTTTTCTTAAAATACCAATTCTCCGGTTCCAGCCCCAGAGATTCTGATTTTAATTACTTCAAGGCTGGGCCTGGGCATAAATATTTTTTCATCTTTTATTTTTAAACAGTTCTCTGGTAGATGTCTAGCATGCAGCCAGGATTAAGAACCACTATTTTCTTTGGTTTGTTTGGGGTTTTTTCTAGATATCCTGAGATGGGTGCAGATTGTGAGAATGTGAATGTTCAGAGAAAGTGGAAACCCCTTCCTGGGGTGGAATTCTGAGGAGGCTTCTAGGAGGAGGGGCCTCTGAAGAGTGCATTAGATGTGTTTGGGGTCAGGCAGGTAAAGCTATTTACACTTTAATCCAACAAGTCAAGACTGGGGGGGTGGGGTTCCTCTGCACCTCAGCAGGTTTTCTAGCAATTCTGAAACCCTCTCAATTCAACCTGGCACTCACTCAGAAGGCTAACTGCCCATCATCCTCACCTGTGTCCTAGGAAGGATGAATTGGTTTTACCTATCTTTGTGTCCTAACCCAGTAACCATGTATCCAGAGCTCCCCACCTAGAGCCAGGGGATGGAAAGATGGGCACTGTGCCCAGGAGGAGAGAGCAGCCCAGCACACGGTGCCATCAGACTGATGGTCCAGCTGAGTGGCTCTGGCACTCCTGGCCTCAGAAGTGGGCTCTGCTTATGGTGGCATGAGGACTTCCACATCTGCATTTTTTTTCATTCAGATGTTAATCAGTGACTGTTCGGAGCTAGACTTTGTGCTTCCCTCTTTGGGGACTGAAATCTCAGCTGTCCCCCTTCTTCACAGTGTGACTTTGGGCTAGATTCTTTAGCTGTCTGGCCCTCAGTTTCCTCACCTGTAAAATGGGGATAGTCACAGACTGTCTTGCTGTTCTTGATTCACTGAAACCATAGAAGGGGGCAGTTTCTTACCTTGTAACTCACTGTGAGACCCCGAGGGAAGAAGCCCGACGGCAGCAGGAACACAGTCTTTAGGGAAAGGTGGGAAAGACCTGGGCATGTGATTTCTCCTTGGCTTGTTGGCTTCTGCTGGAGGGTATGATGGCACCAGGCTGTGCATAGGAAGCAGTAAATGTTACCACTGTTCTGCTGATTCTACCACCACTGCCTTTCAACATAAGGCCTGCCTTCCAGGTTTTATCAGACAGTGGGTCTAGACCAGTGGTTCTCAACCTTGGATGCACATTAGAATCACCTGGGAATCTTTTTAAAATCCTGATTTCTGGGCCTCATCCTCTGGAAATTCTGTTTCTTTGTTATGGGGTGGGGCCACAACATTAGTAACAGTGAAACAGAATTTCCGGAGGATGAGGCCCAGAAATCAGGATTTTAAAAAGAATCCCAGATGATTCTAATGTGCAGCCAAGGTTGAGAACCACTGTCCTAGAAGGATGCTCAGGAGACCATGGCCAACTAGAACTATGGTCTCTGTCAGCAGAAAAAAAGCCAACAAGCTACAGGAAAGTCACATACCCGGGACCTGCTGGACCTTCTGAAGGTCCCACTGCTGTCAGAGCTGCCTTTTCTGTGACAGTGGAAATACAGAAAGGGTGGGAAAGGTGTTGCTATCATTGTCTCCCAGAGCAAGTCACAGGTGAGAAAATGGCACTGCGGGGGTCTCCCAGGACCTGTGGGAAAGCATTGTGCTTAGGCCCAGCTGGTCAGCATATAGCCCTACAATTGTGTAGTAGGGTCGGGCTCAGGCTGCTGCTGATGGGTGGTCTGGAGCTGAGGGTGGTCTGGGTGGTTGTCAGGGTGTTCTTGTTCTGCTCTGGAGGTTATCTTTTGACTCAGGGAAGCCCCTGCTGGGGCTAAACCCTACCTTGTAGAATTCCGCCATCTAGTAGACCCGGATTTGATAACATATACCCTGTGTTAGCCTTCTTCACAGCTGTCCAAGGCCCCCAGAGCTCCTATCCCTGGGAAGATACTGGCCCCAAAGGGAGTCACGTACAGCGACTGTGGTTCTTTGAGAAAGGGCCATGTCATCTACACCTGTGCCCCCCCACCCTGCCCCCGTCTTTCTACCACACACAAGCACACTTCAGTCCCAGAAGTTCTGAATGAAAAGCCAGCTGCTGGTGTCCTTTATTAGACTTCAGAAAGCAGCCCCTACTCCATCTTACCACAGAGGCATCACTCCCACCACAATACCTGGATTCTATCCTTTTTTATGGTGCCTGGAATTCCATCAAAGAGTTACTCCTCTGAGTTGAATACCATCCTTTTTACAGCTGATGCCCTAAAATAATGTTCTTTTTTTTAGGATGCCCAGTTCTCCTGGTGGACTTTTGTTTGACCCCTAGAATTATATAAAAGGAATCCTCTGTTACTAGACTAGATCTTCTAGCAATGCTTTGGGATGTATGAGTAAATGTTACTGAAGCCACTATAGCAGATTTTGAAAGTTATGTATTACACTTAATCGTATGACACTATTTTCTCTTTATCTTAAATGCCATATTTGGGATGGGGGAAAAAACTACTCTCTCCAACTTCTGAGAGCCCCATGGCCTTAGGTTACATCAGGAGAACAGATAAGAAAGCATTTCAAAGATCTGGAGGAGCGAGTCAGTTAATAATTCCACAACAAGGAGTGGTCAAGTGCATGATACAGTGCATCTGTTTATCAGTCTGAACCCTTCTCTCTAATGGAACCCACAGAAGGATTTATTTTGGCTGAGAGTAAAGATCCAGACCCCAGGGAAAGCCAAACAGAAGACAGAGAGCACCAAGGTACCGCCAGTGAATTATGCGTTCATGTTGCCAGAGACACTAGAACTTCCATGTTATTTAAAGCAAGCTCAGGCTTGTAAAGCACATTTGATTTTCTTTTTTTATTGGGTTTATTGGGATGACATTGATTAATAACAATATATAAGTTTCAAATGTACCATTCTATAATACACCTGTATATTGCACTGTGAGCTCACTACCCTGAAATGGTGGCCGAGCTGCTAAGCAGCCCCTGGATTCTGGTTCTAGCTGTTCTCTCTGTCTACAGTCTTGTCCTTTCTACCTCTCCTCTGAGCCTATATATGGCTTTCTGGCTTACAGATTAAATAAAGTTTGGGTTTGGGAGGCACATCCTAAAGGTTGTCTGAGGACACCCTGAGCCAAGGACAGGGACATTTTCCCCAGAGGGAAGCTGAGATAGCAAACCAGAGAAACTGAATTTGGGACCAAGCTGGAAAGGCAAGACTGGTAGGTTGTGAGGGCGGTGCCCCTTTATATGGGGCCTGATATGTTTTTCTCGGGCAGGACCAATTCCAATGGGCCATTGCCATAGACCAATTCCAGCATGTCATAATTTCAAGAGTTTCATCAAAAGGTTGATGAGACTTGGGGACTCATCTGTTGGGAATGGCTAAAGGCATTTCCCCAAACCTGAATAGGAAACTGATTGTGGCTGTGAGACAGTTAAAGGGCATCTTAATCTACATGTTATTGCCTCCTACTGGCCAAACACCTGAACAGCCGTAGGCTATTCCCCAAACTGACAATGCTTCTGTACCCTTTGAAGTGTATTATCTCCACCTTGCCTTAGGACAAATTGTGTTAATAAAAGCAAGGGTCCTAGACAAGGAGGGTCTCTCTTCAGTTCCTTTAGCTGAAGGCCCTCTGACCCCCAATGCCTTTCAAAATTATATCTCTTCTCCGGACTCTTTATTAGTCTCTGGATTCCTATGTCATCTATGCACAGCCCCTTTTCCAGATTCCTGAACCCTTCTTGATGCTGGGACATGAACCCCGGCATAAATGGACGCCCGAAGTGGGACTTTCTGAACCCTGGAAGCACCAGCAGGCCATAATTTTTGCAGCCGCTGAAACTGAGTTAATATTCTTCCCTCTCTTCCGAAAGAACACATTATACTTGTGTTAGGATGCTTTTAATGCTCTCTTGGGTTATTCGTAGCAGTATGTATGTATATGTGTGTGTGTGTTGTATGAATATGTGTATGTATGTATGTATATATATATATATATATATTTCTCCTACATTGTCTTCAAGGGCTAAATGCAAATCTTAATCATTTCCATTTCTCCTGTAACACCCAGTTCAGGGAAGAGGTGGCCTCGGGAGTCCTGCAGCCTGGGATTAATTTATCCAGCTCAGCTACCAATTTGAACAAGTTACTTAAGTGCTCTGTGCTTCAGTTTTCCCATATGTAAGAAAGGGTGGTTATGAGAATTAAATTAATCTATGGAAAATACTTGGCTTGGTGTATAAGTAAGCTCTCAATTAAGTGTGTGTGTTGAATTAAGTCAGACTCAGTGCTTCCAGTTCTTAACTAATCTGAATTGAAATTTTTGCTTGATATTGTCTAAAGCAAATAGAAGATTCCTTCTCTTATCTGTAAATGATTTCCAGGTAGAAATCCTATTTTCAGTGTTATTTGAATTTTTACCCTCCAGTGACCTAGACCTGAATCAGTGTCAGTTGTACTTTGTTTTCCATGAGGGTTTTATGCATGTGAGGAATGGGTTGTGTCACATCATGATTAATTAACCTAAGAGAGAAAATCTCAGATTGGGTCCCTTCTGTCTTTCCACGTCATTACAAGTAACACTCTCTACTTTAAGACTGCCTCATTTAATTCCCAAGTGACTGACCTGTGGGCAAAAATTTGAATCAGCAAATTGTATTTATATGTTTCCTGTGCTGAGATCTCTCTGGAAATGCCTCATTGACATGGTGAAGTGTAGGAAAGGGGGCTGAGCACCAACGAAAGTCTGTCCACTGTGTGGAGAGAACGCCTGTCAAAGCAGAGAGCTCTATAGCTTTGGATAATTTACAGAGAAGGTTCCAGACATTTATGTTTCGAGGGTCAGTATTTCTTAAGGCTCAAGGGTTCCATGCACAGTTGTTACTGGAGCAAAATGAAAGGCCACATCTTCTCTGGGCCCCTTTTGACTTATGAACCTTGCATTTCAGTAGACTCTTCCCCAAGGATTTATTTCCATCAGTTATTTTAGCTTAGGCTCCTGCAGCTGAGACCAAAAATAGTAGCTTCAACAAGATGGAAGCTTGTTTCTCTTACACAAAACTATCAGGAGTCCTTAGCTCGCGTGGTGGTGGACAACATCGTGGACTCAGCTCCTTGTATGTCCATCCACTCATTGTTCAGGTGTCAATCTCATTGTCCAAGATGGCTCCCCACCACTGCTTTCAAGTTCCCACTCATGGGAAGGTGAAAAATGGAGGGCATGTGCCCGTTCTACTTAGGGGTGGCACCTGAAAGTTGCACACGTCACAGTCACTCACGTCCCATTGGTCAGGCTGATTCATAAGGCCATGCCTGCTAGAATAAGAGCCTGGGAAACATTTCCTTTATTCTGGGTGGTTATGTACTCAGATATAATTTGGGATTTTATTATTGAACAAAAAGGAGAAGATAGATTTAGGAAAACAGCTAGCTATCTCTGACCTTTTGAAAAGGCAGCTGTTGTGGGGCTTCTACTAGGGAAAAAAATTAGAGGACAATATTTATAAAACAGGATTGTGGATTATTTGCCTTTACACTCTGAGTCCATCAAGGATGCTATTCTATTCCACCTTGGCAGTGAGAAATTATTTTTTTCTCTTAGTTTTAAAATAGCACATTTTATATATGTGTCCTTATCAGACACATATGTAATAACTTAATCAATAAAAAATAATAAAAGTAAAAAAATAAAATAGCACATTTTCTCATTACAAAAGTAATATCTGATAATTATAGAAAACTTAGCAAATTCAGGCAAGAAGCAAAATGAAGGCCATTAAGATCCCCGGAAGTTTGCAGTTTAGGAGACATGAGTAGAAAGGTGAGAGTTTAAATCCTGAGGCTAGATCCACCCTTTGAAAAAGAGAGAGGAGTGAGGTAACAGTGGCTCATCTGTAGAGAAAGCCCACCCCAAATGGAAGGAGAAGGTGGAGGAGCAGTCAGGAAACTTCCAGAAATGCCTTGGTAACCACAGTAGATAACTCGTATGGCTCAATTTATCATGAATAACTCAATGCTTGAAGATAGGATTTTCTTGATGAATGCCATTGCAGCATATTATTAATAACCATTCAGGTGATTCTAGAATGCTTAGAAAGTTAAGGTTAGAATAAAAATAAGTCAATAGCGAGGGCTTTGGGTCCCGCAGTGTCATTGTACTGTCCAGGGACAATGACCCACAGAGTGAGACATGGTTCACAGCCATCAGTGCTTCTGAAAATTAGCATCTGTGGAAATAAATGTGAGCAGAGATTCCTTGGTTTAAACATGTCTCACAAATAGAGAAAATTGTTCCATTAAAATTCTCTCTATGAGAAATCTCTATTAAACCAGTTATTTGAGGTGACAAAATAATGAATATCCTGCCAAATGGTACACTAAATCTCTGAGGCCATCTATCCTATCTAATAATATAGAAACATGGAAATTAGCCGTACCTCCGCTACCCTTCCCATTGGCTAATCAGGGCGATATGCAAATTAACTGCCAACCAAGATGGCGGCCAGCAGCCAGGCACTGAAGCGAACAGGAGGCTTGCTTGCTTCAGTGACGGAAGAAGCCAACGTTCCCTTGAGGCAGTGGTGCTCAAACATGTGCTCATAAGGCGGCCGCTGCCCGCCTCTGAGCTTGCACTCTAAGAAACAATGTTACAAATATAGAAGCTAAACAAAACCCCAGAAACCTGCTTTCAGCCAGCCGGGCCTCAGCCAGCAGGACCGCAACATTGTTTCAATTATAGAACAAACACAGATCCCTGCTTTCAGCCAGCTGGGATCTGAGAGCTGGAGTGAGCAGGACTGCAACAGTGTTACAATTATAGAACCCAAACAAACCAGATACCTGCTTTCAGCAGCCAAAGCCTCAGAGCTGGAGCCAAGCCTCAGAGCTAAAGCTGGCCCAGAATAATAAAAAAAGAAAAAAAGGACAGGTTGGGAGCTTCAGTCACCCGCCAGCCTGAAAACGGCCCTCAGCCCCTCACCCAGACTGGCCAGGCACCCCAGTGGGGACCCCCACCCTGAAGGGGGTGTGACCAGCTGCAAACAGCCATCATCCCCTCATCCAGGCTGTCCAGGCACCCAAGCGGGACCCCCATCCTGATCCGGGACACCCTTCAGGGCAAACCAGCTGGCCCCCACCCGTGCACCAGGCCTCTATCCTATATAGTAAAAGGGTAATATGCCTCCCAGCACCGGAATCAGCAGAGCAGCGAGGCCTCCCGGCACCGGGATCAGCGTGACAGGGGGCAGCGACCAAACCCCCTGATCGCCCTGTGGCTCTGTGTGTGACAGGTGGCGGGGCCACAACCTCCCTATCTGCCCTGCTCTGTTCATGACAGGGGAAGGCGCCCCAACCCCCTGATCAGCCCTGCGGCTCTGTGTGTGACAGGGTGCGGTGCCCCAACCTCCCCCCCCCCCACGGGCCCTGCTCTGTGTGTGACGGGGTAGAGCCATAACCTCCCCATCGGCCCTGCCCTGAGTGTGACAGTGGCGGCGCCCCAACCCCCTGATCGGCCCTGCTCTGTGGGTGATAGAGGGCAGTGCCCCAATTCCCCTATTGGCCCTACTCTGTGAGTGACAGAGGGGAGCTCCTCAACCCCCTGATCGGCCTTACCCTGAGCGTGACTAGGGATGGCATCACAACCTCCCGATCCGCCCTGCTCTGTGCATGACAGGGGGCGGCACCCCAACTCCCCAATCGGCCCTGCTCTGAGCCTGATCATGGGCTGCACCTAGGGATTGGGCCTGCCCTCTGCCACCCGGGAGCAGGCCTAAGCCAGCAGGTCATTATCTCCTGAGGGGTCCCAGACTGCGAGAGGGCACAGGCCGGGCTGAGGGACCCCCTCTCCCCCGCGAGTGCACAAATTTTTGTGCACTGGGCCTCTAGTAATATAATAAAAGCCTAATATGCTAAGTGTCTGACCATTCATTTGACAGTTTGACCAGTTGCTATGACGTGCACTCACCACCAGGGGGCAGACACTTCAACTGGTAGGTTAGCTTGCTTCTGGGTTCCAGTCAATCATGACTGGGCACGATGGGCCAGATGTGCCCTGGAGCCAACCTCCCACGGTCCCTCTCAGGCCTCTAAAATATTTCTTCTAATTAATTTCCATTCAATGTGCACGAATCTGTGCACTGGACCTCTAGTTTCTTAATAAATACCATATATTGGTTCCAGGTGACTTGGTCAAAAGCAGTTTGGTTGAAACCTAGGTGGTCAAGTTGCTCCAAAATGTCACTGCTCAGTCTCTGGGTTGGTTAAATAACCCTGTAGGCAGTGGTGCTCAAACACGTGCTCATAAGCATTATACCCTAACCAACTTTCAAATCAGAGTTTCTGAAACTGTTGCCACGCCTGGCATTCAAAATGTGCCAAACACCCAAAAGTTCCTAAAGATCTCTCTATTTTATTATTCCCTCTATTTTCTCTTACTACAAAATCAACACCTGCTCATTACAGGAAAACCAGAGAACACACAGAAAAGAACATGAGAAAAACACCTCATCCACATAAGTCAACCTAATGACTACCCAACATGATCTTTGTGTTTTAATGTAAAATTATCTCACAACCTATACATATATAAGTATGTGCATAGATAAAATTTTATATTTTTACAAAGATAATACCAAGCTACTTTTTCCAATTTGTTATAATTCTTTTCTTATATTTTAGAAATTGGGAAATTGGGAAAAGGCAGACAGCCAACAAGACAATTTGGGTTCACGAGGTAGAAACGCATTTGGGGACATAAAGAAGGGGGGGAGGGATGTGC
Organism: Myotis lucifugus; assembly: GCF_000147115.1. Classification (NCBI taxonomy): domain Eukaryota; kingdom Metazoa; phylum Chordata; class Mammalia; order Chiroptera; family Vespertilionidae; genus Myotis; species Myotis lucifugus. Next base: position 3,493,894 of record NW_005871084.1, on the reverse strand, counting down.
GAGAAGAGGGTTGAGCACCTGACATTGGCATAGGTGCGAAGAGGAGTTGAATCAATCCCAGGTTCTTGTTCCCTCTGGACTCTGGTGGCCCGCCGCGGAGGTCCTTGACCCTGTGAGTCTGAGGACACTATGCCAGGGAGGTGGGGCGGTGCTGGCAGAAACACCCTGCAAAGGTGACCACGCATGTGCTCAGCCCACAGCCTGGGCTGTTGTCTGAATTGCCCGTGTGCTCCTGGGCCAGCTTTGAGTAAACAGTCAGAGATCCAAACATGTGCATTTCATCAATGATAACAGATACCGTGCTGATCAGAGAGAGGGAGGTGGAATGCTTTAGGGTTTCACTTCTCCTGCAAGATGATACGATAAAATCATCTGCACGCAGGCGTTGGCGTGGAAACAAATATGGCCAAAATATGGGCCTTTGTATTGCTCTGCCTCTCACTTAAAACAGGCCCATGGGAAGTCAGACTATGGCGGGGCTGCAGATTTCCTGGCCCTCCCTCCTCTGCAACACTCCAGGGTCCTTGAAGATGGGGGCAGACCAGTGACACAACAGGAAAACCAGTACATTTCTTCCTATATTTTCTGTTGGAATGAATGTAGGCCAGCAGTGAAGTACTAAAGTCTATGCACCTGAACTCATTGAACCCTCACACCAAGCTGGTGAGGTGGGTTCCATTACCCTCCCATTTTACAGATGAGGAAATTAAGGTAGAGGAACTTAAAGTCGCTTGTCTAAGGTCCCACAGCTGGAAAGCAGCAGAGCCTGGATTCAAACCCAGAAGATACATCCCCAAGGCCCAGGGCCCTCACCGTCAGCTATTCTGTCTTTGGGGTAGATGCAATATGAATGTTTGTTAAATGAAGAAATTATTGTCACCCACAGTCTTGTAGGGGTAAATACCTTCTGGTTGTTACCTTAGTTCTGTTTAAGAATGACCACACACACTTTTCCCCTGTAATTCACACAGCTAAAACCTAGATGATACCATGACCAGGTATTAATGGAGTAACTTCAATGATGTTCCTTCCTCACTTGATCGTTTTGTGTTTGTGTAGTAAAATATACACAACATAAAATTTACCATTTTAACCATTTTTAGGTATTTAGTACAGTGACATTAAGTTTTTCCACATTGTCATGCAATTATCATCACCATTCATCTCCAGAACTTTTTCATCTTCCCAAATTAACACTCTAACCATAACTTCCCATGCCCCCTCCCCCAGACACTGGCAACTGCCATTCTTTCTGTCTCTGTGGATTTGACTATTCTAAGTACCATATTTTCTGTTGGAATGTACCTCATATATGTGGAACGATCCAATATTTGTCCTTCTGTGTTATTTCATTTAGCATAATGTTTTTAAGGTTTCCCCATATCGTAGCCTGTGTCAGAATTTCCTTCCTTTTTATATCTGCATACTATTCTGTTGTGCGTGTATAGCACATTTTGCTTATCCAGTCATCTGATCATGGACATTTGGGTTGTCGCCACCTTTTAGCTATTGTGAAAGGTGCTGCCAAGAACCAACATCCATTCAAGTCTGCTTTCAGTTCTTTTGGCTGTCTACCCAGAAGTGGAATTGTTGGATCACGTGGTAACTCTGTTTAATTCTTTTAGGAACTACCATACTGTTTCCATCATTTGATCTTCACCATCAGTAATAGCATACACTACAGCAAGTTATACGTCATAGATTCCTTACCATTCTCTTAGTATTGTCATTGATGTGGCAGTAACAAGCTTTTACATAGATGAATAAATGGGTAGGTTTGTTTGGTTTTTAATTTACTGATTGCTGTAGTAAACATATCATTCCATTTTGGGGCGGTGGGGTGCACATTCTGGCTTAAAGGCTGGAACCAAGCATGCCTAGATGGGAGGTGAGTCATTTTACTGGGTTCTGTTCTCGGGACTTCTAGCATGAAAGGAATCCTAGTAATTCACAGGAAGTCACGCAAAGCTCAAAAGTTTTGGAAAGCAAGAAGGTTAAAAGGGAAAGAGGAAGGCTTCCTCACTCTTAGGAGCTTTACAAGGAAATTCAGGACCACTTTTAGATCCTCGGGCCCTTAATTATAGCCTCGAGGAATTCATGTTCTGTGTTCTTCCTGACTAAAGTTTCTTATGGACCCCCTCCACAGGCATGCCACAGCGCCGTTGGAATGGTGAACATGAATTAGGCAAGTTGGGCTCTACAGATTTTCATGAGTCTTCATTTGGGACTGACTAGTTCAGTGATGGCCAACCTTTTGAGCTCGGCGTGTCAGCATTTTGAAAAACCCTAACTTAACTCTGGTGCCGTGTCACATATAGAAATTTTTTGATATTTGCAACCTAGTAAAACAAAGATGTATATTTTTGATATTTATTTTATATATTTAAATGCCATTTAACAAAGAAAAATCAACCAAAAAAATGAGTTCGCGTGTCACCTCTGACACGCGTGTCATAGGTTCGCCATCACTGGACTAGTTGATGGGAGGAAGCCACCATCAGTTTGCCTTTAGAAGCCATCACCAGGAGGGCTTCATTGTTTTGGAATGAAATATGAAATATTAAATTGAAGGGGTTCTTTAAAAACATCTGGAACTCTGCATGTCAGGGTTCCACTCAGTTCCCTGGCTTGGTGTCCCAGTCTTGAGTTTCTCCCGTACAGTTCTCACAAATATATACTTTCTGCCTTTTGCATGAGTGGGAAAGGGTATCAGGCTCACTGCTTGGAGTTGGGGGGCGGGGCTGGAAATCCAACTTCTCGCCCAACTTTCAGCTCATCTTGCTCTCTTCAGGCCTCCACTTTCTTCGATGCCTGGTGTCTGCAATTGCTACGCCTTGCTTCATGATGAGCTCCTCTGGAGGCACTTAGGTTTGAGTTACTCCACTCTGCAAAACCACTTCCATCCTTCCATCCACTGGCCACGTTCCGAGTTAGAGAGGTCTCCTGAATCCATGGCATATGAGCTTGCATTTTCATTTTGTGTTCATTTCGTTATTTGGGATTAACCTGTGGAAGAAGAAGACAACAATATGACTTTTCCATCATCTTGAAACCAGAAGTTCCCCGCCCCCCCCCCTTTTTTGGGAGAAGACGGGGCATCTACCACTGAATAAGAAGTGGAAGAAAGAGATGAGTCTTAAGATGAAGGCATCTGGGTGGCGTGACTTTTGTTGTTTTCTTGCCATGTTCATAAAACTGCAGCTAGTATTCTGTTGTGAAAGTACCACAGCTTTTTTTATTCACTCATTATTGCTAGGAGTGATGGGTGCACGATGCAGTGTGCAGACGATCATTTATTGAGTTATACACTTGAAACCTGTTCCCCTATAAGTTCAATTTAAAAAAAGAGAGAAAAGAATAAGTAAATTATATAGCTCTTTATAAAAAGAAAAAAAAAAGCCCTGGTTGGGTGGCTCAGTTGGTTGGAACATCGTCCCTTACACCAAAAGGTTTCAGGTTCAATTCCCTGCCAGGGCTCATACATAGGTTGTGGGTTTGATCCCGGATCAGGGTTGGGGCATATACAGGAGGCAACTGATTGATGTTTCTCTTTTTCTCTCTCCCTTCCTGTCCCTCTCAAATGAATAAAAACATATCCTCGGGCGAGAATAAAAAACAAAAAAAGAAAAGAAAAGCAAGCTGCAGCTAGCACACTGTTCTGACCCTGAACCAGGCCCTGTGCTAGGTGCCTGTGTTATCTGTAATCAGTGTGATAATCCTGTACAGCAAATGTTATTGTTCATGTTTTATCCATGAGGAATCGAAAGCTCAGCGAGTTTCAGAAATGAGCCCAAGGCCACATCCCGAGCTCTTCCAGTGGCAGAGCCAGAACTGCAAACCTGTTTGCTTGACCCTAAAGCCATTGCTTCACCCATTGCACATAGCTTGGCACCAGGAACTCACAAAAGTGCGGTTCTCTCATTTAAAAAAAAAATCTGATCTATCTGGTGCATGTCTAGGCAGTTCTGGAAAGGAAACCCCAAGTAAATCATAGGAAAATTTACTGTTGCCTTGGAGCATGTGTTGACATATTTCTTGCCTACTAATTCACTTGACCTTTCGAAGTCCCTTGTAGTCCTCTAATTCTTAGGCAGTTATTTTTTCAAATTCTTTTCTAGACTCTGATAACTAACAGCAGACAGTCGGATGACCGTACCTCTATTATCTTCATTGCCTTGATTTAGTTTTCCCTCCCCAAAGCTCTCACACACATTGGTTGATGGGATATATTTCAGGCTGCACTGTTTTTATTTATGATTTTTTTAATGTGTGTTACTTACTCGGAGGCACCCAGGGGAAACCTCCACAGACTTTCCTGATTACCAGATGTCGCCCTTTCTGTGTAACAACTGTCTAATCACCACGGCCTCTTGCCAAGAAATGAGAAAAGCATTTGCATTTGGAAAACCAAGCTGCGCCACGTGAAGCGTATTAAGAAGGACAGCCTCCCCTGAATCCACATGAGCTTTCCCCCGTCTGAGTTTGTTTTGCTTAAAGATAAAAACCACACAGCCCTGTTTGCAGTTAGGACTAACAAGTGCTTGCGTAACCAGGAGATTTCACGTGGGCTGTCTCAACTTCATTATGCGCAAATTATGTTCTAAGTAATCTTTGAACCAGTAGACCATGTGTAGCCAGTGTTTGTTTTTGGAATATTTCAGTTGTTTATTTTAAATGGTGATTTATGATGGATGTGTGTTTAACATGCAAAATAATGCTACATCCCCAGGAATTCCGGGGGAGACAGGAGGTTGTGGAGGCGTCTCAAACCTCCTTTTCTTGAGCAGGGACATGGCATTAGTTATGCAGTTAAGAAAAAGCAGTGGAGGGGAAGGTAAATCGTAGCTGAGCAGGTATTTAAATGAAGCGTGCCCATCCTGAAGCTCAGATCTGCTCCTGCCAGAGCTCTGAGCCTTTTGAAAACATATCAAATCACTGCTTTCTCACTTAATTTTGTAACAAGGCTAAGGACAGGTTACTTTGGACTCCACTGTGTGGACAATCCCAGGCCCTTGAAATGCTCAACGAGGTCAGAGTGCCCAAGTTTAATGTCTCAGATGTGGAAAGAGAGATTGTAAGGATTGCATCTGTTTGCATGAATTTTAAAATGCCATCGAACACCTCTGAGGCTGTACCTTGGATGCACCATTTAAGTAGAAAGAGCCACACAGAACCATATGTTTAAATGTGGTGCTATCCTTGAGACATGAGTATCAAAAACACATGTTTCCCCCTCCGTTCAACTCTCTCATGAATCACTTAGTTTCAGACCATGGAGTGCACTGCTTTTCCTCTTATAGATTTCTGTTGGACAGCCTCATGTAACACAGTAACTAATAACCATAAAATTGTAATGAATGCTCAATTAAGCCAATTTTCTTCTTGGTTGTTAGGAACTTGGTCTTTCTTAAACCATGGAAAACTAGGCAGAGTTTAAGTTTCATGGAATATAAAAGTAGATCCTCTACCTCTGTTAGAAATAGTAATTATCATAAATTTATACCCCATGGGATTCTTTTGTCATGTAAAATTATAATTCAGCCGGAGATGGTGGGAAATTATCTAATGGGAAAACTCTGGATGCTGTCACATGCCATTTATATCAGTACATTTTATTTATATATGAAGAAATATGTGCATGTACATTAAAATATATACATAAAATATATATACACTCCCTTTTGACATAAATATGCTGAAGAAAGATTCAAAATAGCCTATATTGAGTGGACACGTACAGGTAGGCAAATGTGTCATTTGCAGCACAGGGGGCCCTTAGCTAGTTCACTCAAGTCAGTTTTGAGAGCATCCCAGATGCCACTGTGTTTTATAATGAAAGCCCAGTGTTACGCCTTTGAAGTAAGATTATCTCTCGAAGCTGGACTGCACATGAGACGTATTGCAGAGAGAAAGGAGGCAGTGTAGCAGCACCCGATGGGGCCTCAGAAACTTCTCCTGCCAGATGCAATGTTTACAAGCTGTATACATTTTTCATAAATTTTATGTAAAACTTGTAAGTGACGGATTCAATATAATTTTTCTAAATTTTAGAAGTCTTAGGAAGAGATTGCTGGAGTTTCTCTTTCACCTGGCAGATGGAAATCCACCTAGCAGACCAATCCACAAGAGTGGAATTGACCAATAGTATAGAGTATGCTATTTGCAAAAGTAGAAAACAATGCTGTTAAATTATTTTTTACTACAATGTGATGGGGAAAAGACATCTAAGTGTATCAAATTATTCTTCAACAGCAGGCCTTGTCTAACGTGGTTGAAGGGCACTTGCTTTAGCTCCCGACTAATATGCTAAGTGTCCAGGCATCCGGTTGTCTGCTTGTCCGTTCAACCAATCAAAGCATAATATGCTAATGATATGCTAAGGCCACTCAACTGCTCGCTATGATGTGCACTGACCACCAGGGGACAGACACTTCGACTGGTAGGTTAGCTTGCTGCTGGGGTCCAGCTGATCTGGACAAAGTGAGACAGGCCGGACATGCCTTGGAGCCCTCCTGCATTCCCTCCCCAGCTGGCCAACCTCTTATATTCCTCCCTGGCCCTGATTGTGCACTGGTGGGGTCCCTCGGCCTGGCCTGTGCCCTCTCACAATTCGGGACCCCTCGGGGAATGTCAGAGAGCTGGTTTCAGCCTGATCCTGCAGGCCAGGCCAAGGGACCCCACTGGTGCAGAAATTCGTGCATCGGGCCTCTAGTTTCTAATAAAAATAATAATTACCTTGTGTTGGTCCCCTGTTCAAAATTTCAACTCTCCTCCTAAGTCTGCCAGTAGGATTGACTCTCCAGAACTCTCACATAGTTGATGGATGCTGTTTTGTCCGGAGGGTGCAGCTGCTATCTGCAGAGGGGTAGGCCTGTTAGGAGCCCCCACTCCTACCAGAGGTGGAATCTTCCCAGTGGAGATTCCCATTTGGAATGGATGTCACCATTTCTCTACCACAGGCAGAGATGTTAAACTTGGATGTGGGTTAGTAATTGCCTGTTTGCTTTTTTCATCCTTAGCTAATTTAGATCCCTTTCAGTACCTTCCATGGTACTCCAGTGGGAGTTAGAATGCTTGGGTTCCAGTCCTTGTCTTCTACTATAACTAGAATCATTATGTTGTAATTATCCAGTGGTGATTATTAGCTAATTGTTATTATAACTGGCAAGTCCTGTGAATCCTTGGTGTGTAGGATGAGGGGCCAGGTCAGCCTCGAAGGTTCTTTTCATACCTATTGCTGCAGACCTGGAATTATCTAATTTAAGTATCTTGAAATCTCTGAGTGAATTCACTTCATGGGATTCAAAGGAATAATTCCATGTATTATGTGATGAGAAGGACATTCTGCTATTAGAAGATGTGGTCATGTGATATTGACAATATTTTTCCTTTTTATCTCAGATTTCCTTTAAAATAACTCACCCTGTGTTGCCTCAGTGTTTCCTGGGCACAAGGTATTTCATTCAAGACCAGTAACTGGAAAGAATGATATTTTTATCTAACATGTCTCATTTAAAATGTGTTTTTGTTTGTTTGCCTCTTAGGAAAAAGTGCTGCAAAGGGTATAAATTTGTTCTCGGACAATGCATCCCAGAAGGTATGTCATAGGGAAGATTCTGCCTTCTCATCTTATTCATGACTAATCACCAGATGTCTGTAACGTTCAGATGTGCCTGGAATGTATGTGTGTTATCTGTGTCTGGTTATCTGTGCATGTGTGTGTGTAATTTCTATGTGCGGGCATTATATCCTTCCAATGCCGATTTGGTTATATGTAGCATGCTCTGTCTAAATCATTACACAACATGTAATCATACATTGAGTAATTCTCTAATCAGCATATCACACACAGTTAGAACACAGCCTCCCTCCCCTACCTCTCTATCTGCTTTCCATGTGTTAAACTTGAAACCCCTTCACGTGACCATCAGCAAGCCCTGTGTGCAGCCCAGCCCTGAAGAGACAGAGGCCCGGCCCTCAACGCCCTCACCCTCCAGCTGAGTAGACAGGGTCTGGACAGCGCAGAATCAGAGACCTGGATTTCCTCATGGTTCCACGTCGCCTTAGTCCATTCCGACTGCTATAACAAGAATACCATATATGGCAGCTTAAATAACCAGCATTTATGTCTCACAGTTCTAAAGGCTGGCAAGTCCAAGATCCAGGTGCTGCAAGATTCAGTATTTGGAGAGAGCTTCCTGGTTAATACATAGCCATCTTCTTTCTGTGTTTTCACATGGCAGAAAGGGCAAGGGAGCTCGAGGGGGTCTCTTTTACAAGGTCATTAATCCCATTCATCAGGGTTCCAACCTCATGGCCGAATCACCTCCCAAAGCCCCACCCAGTACCATCACATTGAGGGTTAGGATTTCCAACTATGGATTTCAGGAGGATGCAGGCATTCAGTCCACAGCACACTTCAAAGATACTTTCTAAATTTAGTTTTTGCAAGAAAGTCTTAGTACTTGACTCATATGGTTGTTTAAGACTATTACCGCATCTAAAGTACTTAGATCAGAAGCTTGGTTAATGGCGGTTACTGTTATGGTTGCTGTTGTTATTAATAATAACTGAAATATGTGCGCTAGAAGCCTGCAGTGCAGCAAGTGTTCGGGGGCATGGGGGGGAGGGGCACATAGCACAGAGGACCAGCGTGGTCAGAGGTGGTGTCTAAGAGGAGGGAGACTCAAGCTAGGTTATCTGGGAAGGCTACCCAGCACCTAGACAAGTAGGAGGAAGAAGACCGCAAAGGATTAAGCACTGACACAGGGAAGGCTAAGAACCATTTGAAGAGTGTGAGATTAGTTGGCCCAAAGCTGGGGACAGACAGGTGAGTGAGTGATGTGAAATGGGTTTCTTCACTATTGCCCCAGAAGGCAGGTCCCTGAGCCCAGCCAAGCTACTGCATGTTGTGTTATCTCATGGAGAGCAATTGTTTTATTTGTTAGAAATAAATGAATCCCTCCTGTTGACTGCTCTCTTCGGTGGAAGGATGGCAGAGTTCATTAATCCATAGCTGGGACCTCTGAGGAAGTTGGGTTGAGGAAGGTTCTTAGGAAATCTCATCACCTATGATGGTTTATATGGCCTCAGGTCTCTGCAAGACTGACTTTCTCATGCCAGCCAATTCCATTGCTGAGAGCTTGGTGGAAAAAACCCACAAAAATTAAAGTAATTGCCTTCTTTTATAAGCCAGCTTTTCTCAGTTACCAGCTGTGTCTTTTATATTTCAGTGTGGCAGCTACCGAAAGAAAATTAAGTTTAGGCCAATCATTTTAAGATCCCAGCTAAAGACCTTACCCCAACTAATTAAAAACACATTATACAGATACCGCATACTTACAGTTCCTTTAAATGTTAGGTATTGTGGTTTCAAACATCTGGGACAAAACTAATCTCCCTCACCCCAAGGTGGGGCCACAGCACCTATGATTAATGTAACCTAGAACTGAGTATTTCCAGGAAAAGTGGTCTCAGGAGCTGAAAGCTGCTCTGTCGTAACTAATTGTCTGCTCTCTTGCTTTTGCTAGAACATTTTCAAAAGTTAATTTGTTTTAATTTGTGAGAATAAGTCAGTATTGGCTTGTTTATCTTTTACTAAAAATACTTTTAGTCGTAAAGGTTTCTATTACCCAAAAATGCCAAGTATAAATGTAGGATCTCAGAAAAGATGATGTATTAGTTAGGATTCTCGAGAGATTTTAATTTTTAAAGAATTGGCTGACAAGATGTGGAGGCTGGCAACTCCAAAGTCCGCAGAGTAGGCCAGCAGAGTGGGGGCCCAGGAGAGAGTCAGAGTTTGAATCCAGAAACCGTCTGCTGACAGAATTCCCTCGTTAGCAGGGGAGGTCCATCTTTTCTCTATTAAGGCCTTTAAGTGATTGGATGAGGCTCGCCATCATTGTGGAGAGCAATCTGTTTTACTCAAATCTACTGATTTAAATGTTAATCTCATCTGAAAAATATCTCCACAGAAACATAGAATGTCTAACCAAATACCTGGGTAGTGTGGCCTGGCCAAGTTGACACATAATTTAACTATCATAGATAGTAAACGGAGACTAGAATTTCTTATCTTTTTTTTTAAGGAAAAATAAAGAATAGAAGCTGTAATTAAAACAGTGTTATTGCCTCATAGTTGTTGTTCTGGAAGTCAAGAGTCAGCAAGCTATGCTTGTGGGCCACATCTGACCCACTGCCTGTTTTTGTAAATAAAGTTTTATTGGGACACAGTTATACCCATTAATTTGAGTGCTGAATGCTTTTGCCCTACAACAGCAGAGTTGAATAGTTGCAACAAAGGCCTGCAAAGCTAAAAATATTATCTGGCCAACCAGATATATTTTGCCCCCCCGTGCTGTATTATCTTAATTGGCCAGGTGACAGGATGATCTGATTTGTTCTAGTTCAACAATTATTAATTGAGTATAAACTATAGGAGGAGTGTGGTGCTGTACTCCAGAGCAGTGATCACCAACCTTTCAGACCTCACGGACCACCAGTGGTCCTCGGACCACCGGTTAGCAGCTGCTGCACCAGAGAACTCATCCCTGCCAGGTACCCAAACAAGAGTAAGAACTAGGAATTTAAAAAGCAGAAGAGCAGGTGAAGCTCTCACTGTGTGTCAGGCATTGTGCTTAATGCATCATCCTATGTAATCTCATAAAAGCACCATGAAGTCGGTACTGTTGTTACCCTATTTTATAGGTAAGGAAACGGAGGCTTAAAGAACCCAAGATCACAGAGATTGTGGCAGATTTGGGAAGGTTGGCTCCAGAACCTGCATGCTTCACCTCAGTGTGGCACCCTCCTACATTAGGCCTGCACAGAGTAGGCATTTGATAACCATGTGGAAGCCCATGAGCATGAGCATCAGAACACTGATGCTTGGAGGTGATTCTTAGTTAAGGAAAGCGTGTTGGACCAGGGACACACATAGGCAGAGCAGCCTGGAATCTCCATCTTAGGGAGAAGCACTTATCCAGGGCAGCTTTCCAGGTCATCATGAAAATGGCATGAGCCTTGTCACACACACACACACACACACACACCGTAGCAGCCCAACATTCCACCTTCATATGTCCCAGAGCGAAGCCAGGCTCAAGTCCTGTCCAAGGGTAGCTCGTCTGTCAGCATCTGGGGAAGATAGTGCAGTGATTAATGAGAGGCTGGATCTAGTCGGCAAGTAAATGTTCAGTCTGAGCACCTGACATAGAGCCAAGTCCCTTCAGAGGCTCGTTAACTACCAGTTTGTAAGGATGGAGAGAAGGAGATGCTCTAAGTCACTGGTTCTCAACCTTGGCTGCACATTAGAATCACCTGGGAATCTTTTTAAAATCCTGATTTCTGGGCCTCCTCCTCCGGAAATTCTGTTTCTTTGTTACTAATGTTGTGGCCCCACCCCATAACAAAGAAACAGAATTTCCGGAGGATGAGGCCCAGAAATTAGGATTTTAAAAAGATTCCCAGGTGATTCTAATGTGCAGCCAAGGTTAAGAACCACTGCTCTAAGTCTTCACAAGTAATAGACCACCCACCCAATTCACACAGGCAAAGGGCCAGAATGAGATTTCTAGCTATTCAACCTTATTCAGCCCCTTCTCAGCATGCAGAATCAACCCCTGGCATGCAGACCTACAACCCCCACACACTCTAACTCACACACATCTCCATTCCAAAGCCTCCCTCACACCCCGAGAAGCCAGCCTGACTTCTGGTCCTGCTCCCCACAGTATAGGGACAACGCCCATCACCAGGCCGGCTGTTCTTGAGTGTTCCACCAGAAAGAACTTCCTGTCTCTATGGCAGTTGGTTAAAAACAACAACAAAACAGGCCCTGGTAATGCTGCAGAGCAGAGCCTGGCCAACTAGAGCTCCCTTGCTCTTGGGATGAGGGACAAAGACCAAAGAATGAGGCGGTGAACACCCCCCTCCCCAGGGGGAAATCACAAGTGATGTTTGCTTCTAATTACTGCAGAGCTGGACACCACGTTTCTCAAAGGCCCCCATGGCTGGAAGAGTGCATGCCCCTCCAAACATAGGTGGTCACACGTCACAGTTGCCCTAGAGCAGAGCGCAGCCCAAAAAGTCTGTTCCAGACCAGGGCCAGGTGACCCCTCTCTGCCTCGAGAGTGACTGCAGTTGACATGAGCTCACACTTTCCTCTTTCAGATTATGATGTGTGTGCTGAGGCCCCCTGTGAGCAGCAGTGCACAGATAACTTCGGCCGCGTGCTGTGTACTTGTTACCCGGGATACCGCTATGACCGTGACAGACACCGGAAACGGGAGAAGCCCTACTGCCTGGGTGTGTTGGCAATGCACGTATTTTTCAGCTCCTGACACTGTGCCTCTTTCAGATGAGTCTATGCTTGCTTGGATGCTCTTCATCAGTGGGACCAGCTCCCAGGGGCCGCTTTGATCTTTGATTCCTGCCCTTCCCTCCTGATATTTGTTGGATGCAGTGTGTTGGCATTATCCTAGGGCAGCGGTTCTCAACCTGTGGGTCAAGACCCCTTTGGGGGTCAAACGACCCTTTCACAGGGGTTGCCTAAGACCATCGGAAAACACATACATAATTACATATTGTTTTTGTGATTAATTACTATGCTTTAATTATGTTCAATTTGTAACAATGAAATTGGGGGTCACCACAACATGAGGAACTGTATTAAAGGGTCGCGGCATTAGGAAGGTTGAGAACCACTGTCCTAGGGGATCACTGCCCTTCACCTGATTATTGAGATGAAAAATGGCCACAGAATTCTTCAGGGAGTTGATGCCAGTCAGGTCTTCATGGGCAGTGAGGTATACGAGCAAGAAAAGGGGAACATTAGCAAATGTAAATTAGGAGAATATAAAACAGAACATTAAGTGGGAAGAAATGTAAAAACAGAAATGAGAGTAAGCATTCTCTCAGGAGAGAAGTAGGAGGAGAGGCTGGGAAAGAGGGCGTCCATGTGACAGACAGGTTGGAAGTCAGAGAGAGCTGAAGCCAGCCCCCAGCCTGCACTCTGAATTTCTGAGGAAGGTTTATTGTCCCCTGAAGCCATGTTTCAAAGTGTGGTCAGTCCTGGCTAACCTCTCAGAAACATCTAAGGTCCTCTCTTTAAAAAAAAAACAAAAAGTGTCTGGCCTCCCCTCCAGACTCTGAGGGTGGGACTGGAAATCTGCATATATCTAAATGCCTTTAGTGACTCCCATGCACAGTCAAGTTTGAGCATCAGCTTGAGGATGAACCTAGGAGACTGGCGCATGACCCAAGTGGAAAATAAAGGAGCTGCAATGAGCAGGGGCTCTAGAGAGAACCATTCAAAAGAAGTTCTAGATCAGGGGTCCTCAAACTTTTTAAACAGGGGGCCAGTTCACTGTCCCTCAGACTGTTGGAGGGCCGGACTATAGTTTTAAAAAAAACTATGAACAAATTCCTGTGCACACTGCACGTATCTTATTTTGAAGTAAAAAAACAAACCGGGAACAAATACAATATTTGTAATTGTATGTGGCCCACGGCCGTAGTTTGAGGACCCCTGTTCTAGATATTAGGTCTCCTGGCTTCTCCCCAGGGCCCCATGCTGACAAGGAATGGGATTGAGGCCACCAAGTGAATGGAGTGGGGACCCAAGGCCCCTCCTACAGAAAGCATGGGATGCCACTCTGGACCCCTAAGGTCCCAGGCACAAGGGCTCATATTTGTGGTATGGTACCCTGTTCTTTTCATTTGGGGGTCAGCAAAGCCAGCTTGCTGCTGAGTTCCATCCATTTCTATCTCTTTCTGGACATAGAGGCAGCTCCACGCTTAGGTGTAGGGCAGGGGTACGCAGAGGGCGTGGTCAGCCTGAGGAACTGCAGGGGAGGATCCAGCTATGTGACATCATCTACAGAGGACATAGCCCGTACCGCCAAGGGAAAAGATGACCACACTCCCCTTGGCACACACAGGGCCTGCCAGAGGCGGGTCCATGGCAGCTTGTCTGGGGAGTAGTTGTTGGAATCCGGAAGCGAGGACTGGGCTGAGTCAGCTGCCACATGTGCACAGTCTCCCACTGCCACCCAGGTCTTCAGTGAATGAGAGAAAACAGACTTGGGCTCCCTCTCTTCTTCCTGGTGGGAAACGGTTTTGTTTCTACCCCACTCACTAGGGGAGCAAGTCTGTGATGTGCTCAGTTCACATGGACTCTTACTGGTTACTTGTTTGAGGGTCTCACGGCTCATTTCCACAGCTCACGAGGAGTCTGTTTGGGTCATTGATGAGGCTGAAATTTCCTGGGGAGAACTCTCTCCGTTAGGCCCATTATGACTGTTTTCTTTGATCAGAAGTGGCTTTTCCCAGGTACCATCACGTCTCTTAACTGGGAAGGAGTCCTTCCTAAGTGACCTTGGGTCACCACATGCTACTTGGAATGATAGCCAAACATAAAGAAAACATAAAACCCGTGGCACACTGGGTCCTGGCAGAAAACCATTTCTATAATGCTCACTTTTGCAGAAAACTGTTTCTATAATGCTCACTTTTCAAAGTGTATTGCCATTGGGGAGCTTGTTTTCTCACCTAAGGAGCCTTAGGAAGTGTGTAGGGCAGTCTTCATTATCATGGGTTACAGGTGACAACTGTGAAGGCTGGCGATGCCTAAACCAACCACCTGACTTGGTAATGGCAGAGCCACAACCAGGAACCCCATCAGTGATCTGTTGTACCATGGTGACACGGCCTGATGTCTTCCTGTCACTCAGGTTTCTAGCTTCCTGCTCTATTCCAGGCTTCTCTGCTAGAGTCTGACAAAGTGTGCTTTGCAGACATAAACATGTCACTTGTGTTGGAAGTCAATTCTTGGAAACTAAGTGTTGTCTGCATTTTGGTCCAAACCTAGATATCGACGAGTGTGCCACCAGCAACGAGACTCTGTGTGCACACATCTGTGTCAACACCTTGGGCAGCTACCGCTGTGAATGCCGGGAGGGCTACATCCAGGAGGACGATGGGAGGACATGCATCAAGGGAGACAAATACCCTAATGACACTGGTGAGTGGGGCAAGTATCGTGGGTGGGTGGCTGGCTGGATGGATGGACAGGCACTAGGAAGGGGCATTTATATGAATGGTAGGTGTCACTGGGTAAGAGGAGGGTAGGACATCAGGTCAAGTCTCTTCCAAAGAGACCTGGTGAGAGCGATGCCCGTGAGCAGCGAGGTTGTGAACTGGTGTGTGTTTGAGGAAGCTCTCCATCAAGCAGAGGTGGTGTGCTTGTGGATAAATCAGTAGAGCTTAGTTACATGCTTAGACCAAACTAGGACGAGCAAAGAAGAGACCAGAAACACTACGTTCTCTCAAAAGAGAATGGGCTGAATATAAATGTGAAACATTTCCATGTAAGTAAGCTATCTACATCAGTGCGGCTCAACGTACATAGTCCACGGCCCTGTGCCTGCCGACAAGCTATTTGTGATTTGGTTCAGGACTGGGTAGAAACAGAAGTTGAGAATGTTTAGAAGTTTTTATTCCGATTTGACAGAGAAATTTTGTTTAGATCCAAAGATTTCTGCTGGTATTTTATGCTTTATTTTTCTAGCAATTTGTTTTCATTGTATTTTGCAAATACAATCACAGTGGAGTGGAAATTTTTAAAAGCTGGCCCTTCTTCGCAGCGTTTGAGAAGCTGATTGAACTGAGATGTCTGATCCCTAAGGATATGATTAGCTCGCATATTGAGTTACTTCCTTATTTAAGTTTGGAGGGAAAGGGAGGGAGGGGGCAGGGGAGGCAGGAAGGAAAGAAAGGGGGTAGGGAGAAGGGAAGGGAAGGAAAAGAAGGAGGGTTTGTGCTCCTTATCCAAGGCTCACAAGGCCAGGAAGTTGTCATCTTCCAGAACCCAGGACTCAGATCCTCTCTGTTATCCTGGGGAGGGAAAGGGGCCTGGATGCTGGCGGTGGCGTGGCAAGGCTGCCTGGGTCTGGGCCATCTGTGGGTGGGGAGGAAGCGAGTCCCAGGTACCAAGAAATGCAGGGAAATGAAAGGCCAGAACTGTCTGGGTACTCAGGAGCTAGTTAGCGATTTGGGGGGGTGTAGTGTGAGGTTCACAAAGGGGCGGAAGGCAGTTGCCATCGGCTCATCACAGCAAACAGCTGGGGACCAGCTGCCTCCCACGGGAAAAACTACAAAGCGCAATTATGAGGTTGAGTCATGAGGAAGCCACCATATATTAGAAGTAGAGGCAAAATATCTGTTTGGAGCCAGCTCAGAATTGGGCAATTTGGGATAATGTGAGTGAATCAGAGGCCCTGTGAAATCTACTGAAAGCCAGAAGCTCAAGGGACCCGCGTGCCCAGAGGTGCTTAAAGCAGGGGTCCGTTGGGAAAAAAATGTGTGCAGGTGGCTTTTCTTAGAATTCAAATTTAAAATCCCTTCATTTTTGTTTCATGGTGGAGCGGGTGGGGGAGGGGTGGGACGTGTAACTTACCTCTTAGATTATGTCCTATATTGAAAGGAAGAATCTCACTGAAAAAATGAGAGGCAGCCTCTTAGTCACTGATACATTGATGTGTGGGTCGACTTAAGAATTAGCAGCAGGAGAGCAGCGTTCCCATTTTTCATTCCGGAATTGGATTTCCAGCTGCGCTCTGAGCCAGGCAGCCCGAGGCTGTGGGCCACTCAGCCTGCCAACTCCATTGTCTCTTTGCCTCACGTTTCTATTCCGGTGAAATCCCATTTACGTGGGCATGAGGGGCAGTGTTGAGCACCCCAGTCTAGAGCACAACCATCAGAAACAGCAACCAATGCTTACTGCCGAGTGTCAGGGTGGCCTTTGATGGTAGGGATCTGGTAAGACCGGGCCCCGCCCCACCAGCAGTTCCCACCTGGTGGGACAAAGTGACCTGCCCAGAGACTTGGTCTTAACCAGCAGAGACCAGAGAAGCAGAAACTAGTGTGAGATGTTCAATTCACTGGATTTACTGGTTCTTTGGTCTCAGTGGCCTCCACCTCTTGCAATGATTCTTAGGTTCTACAACGACATCCCTCTTCAGTCTCATACATTGCACTGCTGTGTGGTTCCCTAGGGATGGCTCTGAGCAGGGCAAGGTGGCCTTGGTGGCAGTCACCACCCACCTTGTACTTCGCAGTGTGCACCCAGGAGGGGCCCAGCCACAGGGTAGGGGTACGGAAAGGTCTCATTGCATCTTTGAAATTAGCAGCCTGCCGAGCCGGCGCGTGGCTCTGTGGAGCATCGATCTATGAACCAGGAGGTCATGGTTCAGTTCCCAGTCAGGGTATAAGCCTGGGTTGCGGGCTCGATCTCCAGTTGGGGGTGTGCAGGAGGCAGCTGATCAATGATTCTCTCTCATCATTGATGTTTCTATCTCTCTTTCCCTCTCCCTTCCTCTCTGAAATCAATACAAAAGTATTTTTTTTTAAGATGAAATTAGCAGCTGGTGGTGCTCAGTCAGACCTGAGACCCCACTCTTGTTTCTGTCCCTGAGAAACAATTTCTCAAACACACAAAAAGTTTCAGTGCAAGAGATCAAGAATTTTATTTAAGAGATAACCATTTGACTTCTGCAGCTGAGAATTCAGTAAAAACCTAAGCAGTCATAATTAAAAGGAATATGTATTTGCAGCTTTTGGGGTACTTTCTCTAGTATTACTTTCATGTAAAGGCATATGTGACCTCCACCATTTATTACAGCATTTCCTCACGTTGTGTTCTATACAACTTTGGGGTCGTATGGGTATTGCTGAGCCTTTCTTCCTTACGAAGCTTCTGTGTTCAGAGGTTTGGGGAAGAATGTGTTACTGCACCCACTTCTTAAGGATTCATGATGCGAGTGCATTCAAAGCTCTGAAGATGGCCATTTTCTACCAAAAAAAAATGTTAATTTCAATTAAACCTGAATTCCCCAAAATTAGTTTCTTAAGGAATACCTTCTAACATCTCCCAGATGGTGGTGTCCTAGAAATTAGAGTTTGGAAAATTCTAACTTACTAGCATCAAAACTCTGAGCTCTGGGGCTCAACTTGGTAGGTCATCTGGTCGACTTTCAGGGAAGGACGTTTTTGGACGCAGCCACGAAGTCCAGAGGGAAGCCATTCGCTGCAGACAGCAGAGCATCTGATGAACAAAACAGGACGATACTCCTCCATTCTGCCATTCCGAGAGACAGGATGTTCCTGTTTACAGGGGCTGGGAGGGGGTGCCCTTCTGTTTAATCAGAAAGAACTGTCTGGTGGCTCTACCACTGCGCTTCATTATAATGAGCTCCTCACTGCCGATTCTCTCCCTCCTCCTCCTCTACACATAGCAGCCTCAAATGACTTTTTAAAAACCTGAAAGGTCACCACTGTCAGTTGTATCATATTTCCCCCGCCGCCAGCAGCAGCATTATAAAAGAATTTCTCGGTATTTCATGTTCAGTAACTGGTCTCTATTGAATTCACCACACACGCGCAGAGGGCTTAGCATTTGGTTTTAGTATTTTACTAAGAAAAACATTCCAACACCCGTAACCAAGGAAATCAGGGAGTCACAGCCTGAGAGGAGTAATTCATACACAAAATTATGAGAAAGGACAGGCACATTGCTTGCCCTGAATGTTAAAGTCATAACTCATGTGATGGGCCACCGAGAAAGTGAGGGGCTGGCTTTGGTGGTTCTGGCAGCAAAAGGCAAGTGCCCTGGATGCATTTCTTTGACAGTGGTGACGCCCGAAAGTTCCTTGGTGTAGAAGTTAGGAGAGCTGGTAGCTGGAGCTGCGTTAGGATTAACCAGCTGTTGTGGGCCGGTCGCCAGGCCTCAGCTTCCTCCTCTGTAGACAAGAGGGTTGGATAAGGAGAGCTCTGAAGACCCTTTTGCCTTTTGCAAATATTTTTTCCAATGTGGTGTGAAGAGCTTCAGTAAAAGTAATACAAGCCCTCCCAGCCCTGGGAGTCCCTGTGTGGTCACGTCTTTGTCTTTCATCTAAGCAAGTGCCAAGACTCTAAGACATGCCCAGCTTCACTACCAAAACAGAGAACTTACTATATCTCAACAGATGAAGTATCAACATCCAGCTATTCAGCTCAGCACTAAGAAAAGTTAGGGGCCAGACAAACTTTGTATCTGGAACATCAGAGGCAGTTAAGTGGTTTCATCTGTTTTGGACTAATTAATAAGTCCCATATTTCATCACGGTCAATTTTTTTTGGATGAGGAGGTAATGATTATTAAGTATAAACACATGATGTAAAACCTCCTTTCCTCCTCCTGTGTTTTTTTTTAAACTTTGCATTGTCCAATGTCTGTAATATTACAGTCAGAGGAATTTAAAATCAAGGACGGCCTCAGCTGTTTATCCAGAGAGCAGGCGAAGAGCAGAAGGGGCTGGCCCTGGAACTGTGTCTCATAATCCAAAGGCCGCTGTGCACACACAGGCACGGTATCTCGGCTGGCTAATAGGCAAGAATGGCTCGCTCAGTCACTTTGATTCTCTTTGAAAATATGTAGCTGGAGCCAGCTTAGTCACTCCAGGGAGTCTGTGAAGCTCCCCTGAGGAGAAGAATTAAGAGCAAGTTGGCTCCATAGTAATTAGCTATTTATCAACTTTTGTTTACTTTCTGATAAAGTGACCGTGACCCCCAGTGCCACTTAGTACAGTTCAAAGTGTCAGGGATGGCCAGGTGTTTCATATAACTTTCAAGCTCCACTAATCCATAGATCAGTGGTTCTCCACCTGGGGGGGCTTGAAAAAATGCTGATACTGTCCCGTGCTGTGACTCCCAGATGGGAGGGGTACAACTTAGTGGAATTTTTAAAAGCCCCCAAAGCAGTTGCAATGTGCCACCAGGGTTGAGAACTGTTGCTGGGACACAAATCTGCACCATCAACTTTTAAAAACAAACATGCTTTGTTCGTTTGTGACACTGCTGGTATGAAATGTGTTGGGAACATTCTTTAGTTCTTCTAAGTTTATTAAATATTACTAATATGGTATGTAAGGAATTCTATTTCTAGTGCTTAGGATGTATGTATACACTGCTCAGTATCAGTAAAAATTAGAGCTATCTGCCCCCATGTGGCTAATTGATAATATTGCACCTTTATCTGAGCAGGTTGGAGCAATATGTTGTGACTAGGGGCCCAGTGCATGAATTCATGCACCTTGAAAGGAACTGTGGGCTGCAAGGCTGCAGTAGGCACAGGAATGGGTCTCGACCCATCCTCTGCGCTCCTGCCCGCCGGGGCCCTGGTCCCCTGTCTGCCAGCAGCCCCACTCCTGCCATCACCACTCCTACTCGCTGAGGGTGCCGGCCCTGCTCACATCTGCTGATGGCGCGGAGCGATTGGGGCTGGCACCAGCAGCAGGTGCAAGTGGGGCTGGCGCTGTCAGTGGGTTCAAGCAGCAGCTGCTGCCCCGATCACCCCTCAGGAGCAGGAGGAGGTGGAGAAGCCCTCAGGGGCGATCAGGGCCAGCAACTACTGCTCACACCTCCTGATGGCACCAAATGATCGGGACGAGCACTGGGCATTGGCAGCGGGTGTGAGCGGTGGCTCCGGCACTGGCTGCGGGTGCGAGCACCAGGCAGGACCACAGCGCGTGGGGAGCAAAGAATTTTTAGTAAACACCAGAGCCTTGCCTCAATGACAACGACTAGCACCCCACCTTGGTCTGGCGCCCCTGCTCACCTGCTCCACCATCCTGCTGTGGCCAATGCCCACCATGTTCCGCACACACCCCCTGCTGGTCAGCGCATGTCATAGCGACTGGTTGTTCAGTTCTGGTTGTTCTACCATTCGGTCTATTTGCATATTAACCTTTATTATATAGGATACTTCACTGAACATGGTCATAGTCACAGTCAGAGACACTCAGTGGCTACATTGAGAGGATTGAAAACAAAGCCCCAGATTCCTACCCAGATTTCTATATGAATTATTAATGTAGCACACACAGGATTATTTTAACACATTTGACAGTACTGTAGACAAATTGCAGGAGAGATGAGCCCCAATTCAGAAGAGATGGTGTGCTCTGATCTACACACAGTTATTTATCTTTAAATCCTCTGAGAGCTCTTTCCAAAGGAAAGACATCTGTAATTTTGTAGGTAACATAATTTTTAAAAAGATACCAGCATCAACAATCATATCAGCATTTATGGAGCATTTGTCATGTACTAGGCACTGTTCTGGGAACTTACAGGTGTTGTTAATGCCTCACAGCAATCCCAGGTGTTAAGTGTCATTGTCACTTATCACGTTTCAAAGAATGGATGCTCACAGAGGCTGTGACTTCCAACCCAAAAGGTATGAAGTGGCAACATCAGGATTCAGTCCTGATCATTGGACTCCACCAGAGCCTACACCCCTGGCTACTACTAGTATGTTTCTCTTTCTGTGGAAGCTTCAGAAGTCTTTGGAGCAAAGTTTATCTTGTGTGTGTGTGTGACAAAGTTTCATTATAAGGCAGTCATATACATAATTTAGAATATGTAAATTTTTTAATGATTATTGTAAATAAACATAAAATGAAAAATTTCTTATAGGGAACCCCCAGAGCTCTGAGATTATGTCCATGAATCCTGAGGAATCCATTTAAAAAGAGTTTGTAGTCAATATTTCCTAATGCATTTGACTTTAAAACCTCGGAGCAAAGTTCATCTTGATCTCTATTCTGATCATTTCACGAAGGGACAGCAAACAGACTGAGCACTTCTAGGTCAAAAGTCACTCAGCAGGGCTGTTGTCTGGGACAGTGAATGTGGGTCGTTTAGAGGGCTTTGGTAGACGTGCTCTAGGCCCACTCCCAGGATTTCGGATTTCAGAGAACAGATCCCTGCGTGATTGTGGTGCTGGTGCTGCTGGTGGTCTGTTGATCACACGTGGGAACTACTGCCTTGGAGCCAGCCTGGCAGACGGCTCTCAGGTGTTCCGAACAGAACCCCCTGTAGCAGGCTCCCTGCACCCCCACGGTGCTCAGTCGCTGCCCACGGCGCTCTGGGAGACCTTATCTGTAAAGCAGACTGAACTAAAGATACATTAGTCCTAACACCCCATGATATAAATGAAATAGTCTAGAACCTGGTAAAGAGGTTTACTCTTATGAAAATATCAAATTACCTTAATTATTACCACCCCTTGGTGAGTTCAACTGAGTATATGAAAGTAGAAATAAAAAGACGGGCTTTTAACCCTTGTTCATGATGGCCTGAGGGTTAGGGTTTCAACATATGAACTTGGGAGGCGGGGACAATTCAACATCTAACATCCTATTTCACAGATATTTTTCGAGCATCCACCATGTGGCTACCAAGAAGCGACTCTGGTTCTTAGGTGGCTCCCACTCTGCACCAGTATCCCCTCTGCAGGGAAGCCTGGAGCACCCGCCACTTGAGTGGGACAGGTGGTCAACACCGCTGACCTCAGAGGCCTGAAGGGTCTCTGTAGACAGAGAGGTGGGCTTCGTGGACACTTGAGCTGGGTCTCGCTAGTTGGTAGAATTCACTAGTGGAGGCAGCCAAGAGGCCTTCCCAGAAGAGAATAGTAAGAAAAGCACGTGGGCCAAGAGGCACAGGAAATGACTTGGGGGAGATGTTGCTCTACTGTCCGAGTTACATTCCAGGTAGCAGTATTATCCGTCACAAACAGCACACCTGGCCCCACACCAAAGGCCTCCTAAGCTAGGAGGAGGGTTTCCACTTACCTGGAGTCACACTGCCCTATCCGCCCCAAGAAAACATTCGTACACCCCACTCTTTTTTTTAAATATATTTTATTGATTTTTTACAGAGAGGGAGAGAGAGAGAGTTAGAAACATCAATGAGAGAGAAACATCGATCAGCTGCCTTCTGCACACCTCCTACTGGGGATGTGCCCGCAACCAAGGTACATGCCCTTGACTGGAATCGAACCTGGGACCCCTCAGTCCGCAGGCCGACGCTCTATCCACTGAGCCAAACCGATTACGGCGATACACCCCACTCTTGATCCACACCGCGGCCACCTCTGCATAGCCCTTGGTGGTCTTCACCTCCTCATCAGTAGCAAGGTTGCCTCCAGTGTCTAGTCTCCAGCACACAGGTGTCTGTAGGCATTTCAGTGCCGGTAGGATGAGAGCTGTGTAAATTCTTGGCCATGGCACCATTTGACCCACTCTTTCTTTAGTGAAATATTGATTTACAAAAAGCCCTTGGTGCTCCCAGTGCTCTACAAGATGTCACTGGGATCTTTCCCAGTGGACGGACGGGGTGCCTTCTCAGGGCCTGTTCCACTTGCCCCCAGGTGGGCGTGTCCAGAGTGTCTGGCACGTTTTCCATCCCAGCTTCACATCTCCATGGAGCTCAGTGCCCAGCCCAGATCTGTGACACCCCGCCCCCGCCCACCCTGGAATGGATGTGCTGTCTTTTGATCGTCTGGATGACAGAGATGAAAAGACCAGCTTTGTGAGACACTTGCACCCGAAGGCC
>NW_005871084.1:3382200-3450809 GCF_000147115.1 Myotis lucifugus | reverse complement strand
GGCAGTAGATCCAGGATGATGCTTCTACCAGCCAAGGGATACTGAAGACGGCCAGGGGGCAGCATGGAGCAGATTCACAGCCCTCAGAAGGAGCCAACCCTGTGAGGCCTGGATTTCGGACTTCCAACCTCCAGACTGTGAAGAGAAACCAATTTCTGCTGTTAAAGCCACTCAGTCTGTGGTGTTGGTTATGGCAGCCCGAGGAAACTAACATGGGGGTGGGAGAGTTGGGGAGTGGGAGGCAACTGGATTGGATGCTTGCATCCCACCCAAAGCCTGGACACACCCAGTACGACGAGCTCAGCAGGCGAAGGAGAGGGAGAAAGCACCCACAGAGGAATCACAAGATGTACCCATCACAAGCTGAGCTTTAAACTACTCCTGGGAGGGGAAGTACTCAGGGCTGAAAATTTTGTTTAAAATAACCCCAGGCTGATAATGTTCCCAGGCACCTGGCAGAAGCAATCGCAAATCCCTCCAGATCTTAAAGAAAAATCCCACAGAAAACTTTCCAAGAAACATGAACCCCTGGTCAAAAATCATTAAACACAAGAAAACAAGAGTGAGGGTTGATGGAAACAATGAGAACTGCAAAGACCGCAGATATGGAAACTTTAGATGCAAAATATAAAATAAGTATGTTTAACATAATTTAAGAAGAAAGGCATAGAAAATAGGAGGAGGAACACAGGACTTAAATTTAATCAGGGATATTTGGAAAG
This sequence comes from Myotis lucifugus, assembly GCF_000147115.1. NCBI lineage: Eukaryota > Metazoa > Chordata > Mammalia > Chiroptera > Vespertilionidae > Myotis > Myotis lucifugus. The sequence goes on along the minus strand of NW_005871084.1, from coordinate 3,450,087 downwards.
GAAATCAATAAAACTTCTATAAATTACGAGTATAATCACTATTTGAAAAATAAAATGGATGGTTTAAACTACAGGTAAGTGATGGACTGGAATTGATGGACTGGAAGAGAGAGCTAAAGATGTTATGCAGAATGTAGACAAAGAAAAGATATGGAAAATATGAAGAAAGAGACATATGGGACAATATGACAAGTACTAAAATACAACTAATTGGAATTCTAGAAGGAAGTATTAGAAAGTGATAGGGCCCTGGACAGGTGGCTCAGTTGATTGGGGTTGCAGGTTCAATCCCCAGTCAGGGCACATACAAGAATCAACCAATGAATGCATAAATAAGTGGAACAACAAATATCTCTTTCTCTCTCTGTCTCCCTTCCTCTCTCTTACTAAAAACTCAACAAATTTAATTTTAAAAATAGAAAGAAAGTGGTAAGTTGAAGAGAAATAGAAAATGGCTGAGAAATTTTTCTAAACTGTTAAAAAAAAAAAAAGCATTTCTCAGACTTAGGAAGCCAAACAAAAATACAATTAAATGGAAAACCCACCTATACATAGTAAAATTGAAGAGCTCCAGGAAATTAAAAAAAACACAAATATAGGAAAGACTAGCCCAAACTACCCTTATTTTCCAGGTGCCAGCCATGAGCAATAGAAAGATCATTTTTAAAAGATTCTGTTCGCCATAGCAACAAACACTATAAAGGACCCAGGAGTAAACCTAACAAGAAAGTTATGTGGCCTTTATGTAGAAACTATAAACTTTCCTAACAAACATTTAAAAACAAACTGGGCAAATGGTGATTTTTTAAAAAATGTGTTCTTAGATAGAAAGTTTCAATATTGTAAGGTTTTTACATTTCCCAACTTTAATATATAAGTTCAAAACAACCTCAAACAACATTTCCACACGATTTTCTTCTAACTTGACAAGCTCATCCTAAAATCCCTAAAGGGAAGTGAAAGCACAAGAACAAAACAAGAAAAGATTTGCCCAATCAAATATTAAAACACATTATAAAGCCACCATGATTAAAAAGGCATAGTATTTTTATACCAGAAGGCGAATAAATAGAAAAATCAATCAAGGATACAATAGGTATCAGAAATGGCCTTAGGTATATATTTAAATGTAGTCCATAATGAAATTTGCGCTTTAAATCATTGGATAGATCATTAATAAATGTTGTTTGAATATAGGCTTTCCATTTGGAAAAATTATTTGGTCCTTAAGTTCATACCACTAATATAAGTTAAATCCAATTAGTTAAATATAAACATAAAAGTATTAAAAGAAAATGCTATATAGGAACCTATAGGTAATGGCATTACTGTATGTGAAACCTTTTAATCAACCCATAAAAAACTAAGAGTCATAGGAAAAAGTTTAATTTGACTATATTCAAAGGTAATACATTTATTTAAATGAAAAAAACTATAACAATGAAAAATAAACAATTTTATAGAAAGAAAGGCATAATGGGCAATTCAGGATAGGATTGGTTGATAAACATGAGATGCTTAGACCCACTTAGAATAACAGAAATAGCCCTAACCAGTTTGGCTCAGTGGATAGAGCCTCGGGCTGCGGACTCAGGGGTCCCAGGTTCGATTCTGGTCAAGGGCATGTACCTTGGCTGCGGGCACATCCCCAGTAGGGGGCATGCAGGAGGCAGCTGATCGATGTTTCTCTCTCATTGATGTTTCTAACTCTCTATCCATCTCCCTTCCTCTCTGTAAAAAATCAATAAAATATATTTTTTAAAAAAGAATAACAGAAATACAATTTTTAAAAAAAAATTGAGATAATCTCACCCAAAATAATGCCAAAGTTTTAAAGTGACAATAACAAGAGTTGCCTAAGTTAATGAGGAAGGCAGATGTTGCTAGTAAGTGTAAACATTTTAGAAGGGCAATTTGCTCTATCCATCTATATTTTTAAGGCGCATACCCTTTTGCCTGGCAGTTCCTTCTCTCAAGAAACTAGCACGTGTGCACTAAGATGTAGGAAAGAAACTAGCGCCCATTATTAGGGAAACAATTGTGTAACCCATGATATACCATTCCATAGGGTGCTTTGAAAGAATAATGAGGCTGATCTTTATGCTCTCTCTGACATGGAAAAGGATCTAATCATATTAAGTTGGGGTAGAGGGGGAGAAAGCAGTGTGAAGACATTGCATTGCATATGTTCAATTTAGGAAAGCAAATAGGTCTTAGATACACCCCATTTCCTTCCGGGGAGTGTACTTGGATTTTTATAAAGAAAATATACAAATGAATTCATGTGAAATGTATCTCTTTTTTAATATATTTTTATTGATCTCAGAGAGGAAGGGAAAGGGAGAGTTAAAAACATCACCAATGAGAGAATCTTTGATTGGCTGCCTCCTGCACACTCACACTGGGGATCGAGCCCATAACCTGGACATGTGCCCTGACCCAGTATTGAACCTCCTGGTTCATAGGTTGATGCTCAACCCCCACTGAGCTGCGCTGGCCAGGCTATCACAACTTTTTTTTTCTTTGCTAATCTTTACTTTAATAAATCTTTACTTTATTAAATTTTTTTGTATGAATCGTGTCTGTTTTTTTAATTTAAATTCTTTGTTGTTTAAAGTATTATATATGTCTCCTTTTTCCCCCATTGAACTCTCCCCGGCCGCCCCTACCCTCCAGCACATGCCCTCACCTCCCCCCCACCCCCACTGTCTGTGTCCATTAGTTATGCTCATATACATGCATGCAAGTCCTTTGATTGATCTCTTACCCCCTCACCCCCCACCTTCCCTCATAGGTTAGATAGTCTGTTTGATTCTTCTATGACTCTGGTTCTATTTTTGTTCATCAGTTTATGTTGTTCATTATATTCCACAAATGAGTGAGATCATGTGATATTTATCTTCCCCTGACTGGCTTATTTCGCTTAGCATGATGCTCTCCAGGTCCATCCATGCTGTTGCAAATGGTAAGAATTCTTTCTTTTTTACAGCAACATGGTATTCCATTGTGTAGATGTACCACAGTTTTTTAATAACTCATCTGCTGATGGGCGCTTAGGCTGTTTCCAAATCTTAGCCATGGTGAATTGTGCTGCTATGAACATAGGGGTGCATATATCCTTTCTGATTGGTGTTTCTGATTTCTTGGGATATATTCCTAGAAGTGGGATTACTGGGTCAAATGGAAGTTTCATTTTTAATTTTTTGAGGAAATGCCATACTGTTCTCCACAGTGGCTGCACCAGTCTGCATTCCCACCAGCAGTGCAGAAGGGTTCCTTTTTCTCCGCATCCTTGCCAGCACTTGTCGTTTGTCGATTTGTTGATGATAGCCATTCTGACAGGTATGAGATGGTACCCATTGTTGTTTTGATTTGCATCTCTCAGATGATTAGTGACTTTGAACATGTTTTCATGTCTCTCGGCCTTCTGTATGTCCTCTTTCGAAAGTGTCTATTTAGGTCCTTTGCCCATTTTTGATTGGATTGTTTATCTTCCTTTTGTTAAGTTGTAAGAGTTCCCTATAAATTTTGGAGATTAAACCCTTATCAGAGAGATAACATTGGCAAATATGTTCTCTCATGCAGTGGGCTTTCTTGTTGTTTTGTTGATGGTTTCTTTTGCTGTGCAGAAGCTTTTTATTTTGATGTAGTCCCATTTGTTTATTTTTCTCCTTAGTTTCCATTGCCCTAGGAGCTGCATCAGTAAAGATATTGCTATGACAAATGTCTGCTATTTTGCTGCCTATGGCTTCTTCTAAGATTTTTATGGTTTCCCATCTTACATTTAAGTCCTTTATCCATTTTGAATTTATTTTTGTGTATGGTGTAAGTTGGTGTTCTAGTTTCTTCCTTTCTTTTCTTTTTCTTTTTTTTGCATGTATCTGTCCAATTTTCCCAACACCATTGACTGAAGAGACCGTCTTGACTCTATTGTATGCTCTTGCTTCCTTTGTCAAATATTAATTGAGCATGGGTTGATTTCTCGGTTCTCTGTTCTGTTCCATTGGTCTATAGTGAAATGTATCTTTTTAATGAAAGCAAATGCAATCTTTTTACAAAAAGCTAAATTACAGTTCTATTATTCTCTGCAACAATCCTGTTTGCAATGGAATCTATTTCAGTCATGAACTGTCTTTCCAAAGCGTTCAGTTAACCAAGATTCTATTTACACACATCTTCTCCCATCTGTCTGTGCTGTGCAGAGTATATCTGCTCACTGGAAATAGTGAGAATGTCAGTAAATCTGGAACTAGTATACTGGTGGGGTCCTTATTTACAGGCATGATATTATTCTATCTCTATTTGTTCACCTTCCACTCTCCACGTATGAGGGCCAAGCTTTGGAATCAGGCAGAACTCTGCTGTTTAGTGGTTTTGGGGTCTCGGATAAGTTACCTAATGTCTCTAAATTTCAGATTCCACCTTTCTAAAAGTCAGGAAAACACCTACCTCAAAGCTTGCTGTACTAAGTAAGGCATTAAAAGTGAAATTATTTAACCTAGTGCCTGATCCTACTATGCCACGTAAACAGGTGTATGAACTCGAACAAAGTAATTCAGTCTCTCTGAGTCTCACTTTCCCTGCCTCTGAAATGGGTATAACAATAATTTCCTTATACATATGGGTTTCTCTGTATCATAAATGTAATGAACAACTCAATATGGGGACCAGAGGAATTATCATGTCAGTGTTCCCCCTCCTTCCTTTATCCCTCCTCCTTTCTAAAGCAGCTTCTGAATTTCCTAGGTGACCCAGCAGATGGCGCAATTGAACTGCACGATGAGCCTTGGCACAGCTGGCCTGAGTCACGTCCCCACAAAGCAACTGCCCTGTGCTGCTGCTTTCATTGTGGACAAACCTACATTCATTCATTTATTCTCTCTCTCTCTCTCTCTCTCTCTCTCTCTCTCTCTCGGTATGTCAGAGTCACTCATAAAGTTTAATGCATTTCTTTTTTCAATTACAGTTTACATTCAGGATTACTTGTATTAGTTTCAGTAGTACAGCATAGTGAATTATCTAACCACTTTGTTCCCTGATATTTCTAGTACCCACCTGGCACCATAATCGTTATTACAATATTATTGACTGTATTCCCTACCTGTGTTTTGCAATCCCTTCTCCTTTTTCACCTAGACCTTCCCCCTTCCCCACACTGTCCTCCCCTCTGGCAACCTTCAGTCTGATCTCTGTAACTATGAGTCTGTTCCTATTTTGTTTGTCCATTTATATTCTTTCTTCAATGTCCATCAGATGAGGCCACCATCCTAGTAGGGGCAGCAACAGCAGTGCTGAAATACAGTCTGAGGTTTCCTATGAACCCTGAGCCACCTGGGAGCTCTCATAGATGCAACGTCCGTCACTGTTATGCCTGGGGCAGGGAAGCCAACTCTCTATTGCTTTTCTGCAGGCTCACGGACAAGCTTCAGAGGCGCTTCTTTAGGAGCCAACTTCTTATCAGTTCATATTCTGTCTGTTAGGAAGACTGTTACATACCTGGGTTTCGTGAAGATGGTTTTGGCTTTTGGAATCAAGGGGAATATGTTGACTCCCCGCTTTTCAGTCTACTTGGGTGAAGGGAAGTTGATGCTCGAAGGTGGATACAGATTAGAATAGGACATCCAGAGGCAGGTCCTTATATCGGGCCATCTTTCCCACACCAGTCCTCAGAAGTTTATGAGCTTGAATGCAGCACCTAACTTTCCAGGATCCAAAAAACATCTCCTGGTCTGCCCAGCTCCAAGAAGCTGGGTAAGCGCTGGACCCACATAAGGAGTGGAGGGTTGAGGTCAGGGCACTGTGGTATAATTGCAGAATGTCCAGCAAGTGAGCGCAGAGCCCCTAACAGCCATATCCCAGAGCACAACAAAATGCCAGATTATTCCAGCACAGCAGCCTTGCTTGGGACTGTAAGTTCAATTGAATAGCGCTTCTCAACCCTATCAGACCCAATGCCCCCCTTTCATAATAAATATGGTCTAAGTCTTCCCTATAGTATCCTAAAATGAGATGCACAGATCCAACTTATCTATACAGGTAATATTTTACTCACTCTAATGTCCTAACGGTAATATAAAGGAGAAATAAAAACAAAGTTGTCATAATACATTAATATGTGTTTCAACATGTAAATGCTGAGCCACGGTTATAGGTAGAAGACAAAAGGGAGTAGTCTGATGTCTGTGCCTGTACTTCCTCAGTGGTCTGTGACAGCCACAACACAGAATAGGTGGTGGTGACTCGACTACCATGAGCTGCATTGTATTAGTGAATAACTCAGTAAAGTTCCAACCAAATATAAGTATAATCTTTCCTTAATTTACATGGAGTTATTGTAGATTAAAGACATCTATACTAATAAAAGGGTAATATGCTAATTAGACCAGATATGACCAGACAAAGCCACAGTGGTGAGGGCCAAGGCAGAGGCAGTTAGGGGCGATCAGGCTGGCAGGGGAGAGCGGTTGGGGGTGATCAGGCCAGCAGGGGAGAGCAATTGGGGGTGATCAGGCCAGCAGGGGAGAGTGGTTGGGGGCAATCAGGCTGGCAGGCAGGTGAGTGGTTAGAAGCCAGTGGTCCCAGATTGTGAGAGGGATGTCCGACTGTCCAACTGCCGGGATAGGGCCTAAATCGGCAGTTGGACATCCCCTGAGGGGTCCTGGATTGGAGAGGGTGCAGGCCGGGCGAAGGGACCCCATCCCTCTGTGCATGAATTTCATGCACTAGGCCTCTAGTAAAATATAAATTGTGTTTATGTGTTTATATGTAAAACAGAGTTCATTTTTCATTACTTGAGGCAATCCCTCCTTTAACTCCTACACACACACACACACACACACACACCATTCATAATTTCCTAAAACCCCTAGGAAGCAGTATTGCCACTGTTAAGAACCACTGGTGTGGAAGGTCAGGGAGTGCCCCAAAGCATGGGGAGTGCCTTTAGCTGCCTTCCATAACTCCAAGAAAGCATCAGGTTTTGCAGGTAATTACCTAGCACTTCTCTCAACTGCAAAATCCAAGACTTTGGCACACCTGGTGCTGGATTTGATTACAACACAGAGTGGAGACCTATTACTGGGGGCTGTGCCCTTGATTCCTGTATGATGATGCAGCTGCGATCTCAGACCTCAGATGGAACAACACTGCAGTCCACCACAGTCAGCCTGGGAAAAGGGACACCTGGTTTATCCCCTGAGCCACCTTCCACTCCACTTCAACTTGTCAGGCCACCAAGGAAAGGCCTAGAAAGCTGGGCCCATAACAGATTCCCACAGACCAGGGCTGACCTGCAATTATTTGGGAATCAGGGATGTCGAGGGGCTTCTGGATGTTCTGGTTACTTGACAGTTAATTCACAATCCTGTTTGCTTCAATCTTTGTAAAACTTTTCTAAAATTCATGAATTTACCCTTCACTAAAATAACAATAGTTTAGTTAGGAGGCAAGATTCCTTTTTCTCTCTTCTCTTCCAGTCTCTCATGATGGAGTTATGATATTTCTATAGTAGTAGACATACATTTAGTAAACACACAAGTCCAGTTTTCTGACTTAATGTATCATCCAAACCAGAGCACTGAGCTTTTGTTTAAGAATACTGAAATTCAGGCTCCTCTTTCTGAGCAGTCCTCACCAGGTGCCTATGGAGACATCAGAGATTGGGTTTAGTGTGGATTCTGGTCTCAGGAAGTCTCCTGAAAGTTTAGTCAAGTTTTAGTGTGTTTTTCTGCCACACTAATTTTTTTCTACAATAAGTGTAGTGTGTGCTGTGTCAGTTGGAGGTCTTCTAAGAAGCAGATGCAAAGATGGAATTCGATGTACATGGATGCTATTAGAGGAAAGGCCTGTTCGAGAAAGTGAGGAAGGAGCCAGGCCTGGTTGAGAGTGGTCAGGTTATCATGCAAGTATGAATCCACGTAGTTATTGGCATAATTATGTAGCTAATTAAATATTGACTAAATCTATGAACACATGAGTACACATAAAAAGAAAACAAAATTGAACACTTTGAAGATACTGGGTAAAAACAAATATGTAGTCACTAAAACATTTTTTATCACATATGGGTAAGATAGCTATAAAAGTTTAGAGGAAATGCATTAATATTTAATAGAATTCTACACTGTTATTGTGTTGCATTATCTCTGGACATCATTGTCAATATGTTAAAGATGTGATTTGTGCAAAACAAATGATAAAGAGCTCAAATCAATGGGTCCTGCACAAAGAAAAGACGATAAGTTTATACCACAAGATTGGTGTGAGTATACATGTCTATGCTTTAAGCCAAATGAAATTTTTTTTTTAGAAGTCTGTGGTTTGATGGACTTTCTCAATTAGCCAACCAACTACTCCTGACCATGGGAGGCTTTATATGTGTTAAACACAGTACAACTGCACTTATCACTATTTTTGTTTAATGTGTGACATAGTAACAAAAACAAAATGTTCCTCAGATGGAAAGAGTACATGAAGGTCAACTTAGGGTCATGGTTAGATCCTTTCATTCCATTAATATTTGTTAAGAAGGGTTTTAGAACCTCATCTAAATCACAGATGGCCTCCTTTGATTTCACATCTATATTTTGCAAAGATAGATAGATAGATGATAGATGGATAGATATGCATAAATTTCAAGACCCCAACAGATAGAAATAAGCATAATGGTTTCTCTACTGTCCCATATATTCTCTACCCAAGACCTGCTAGGGAATATTCAGCTATCACCTACGTTACTCTCTGCTGAAGGAACTATTCTTTTTAATATTTGATTTATCAAAGGTCCATCTTCATCCCTAAGCTATTTCTTGTGGTCCATTCATTCATGCAGAATTGCCTGCAAACCCTTAACTGTCCCCCACTCTCCATCCCGGGGTGGCATGGGGAAAGCACACACTGGAGCCATGCAAATCTAAGCTCCACAACCTGTCTCTGCCACCCAGGGATGGATGGTGTGATCTGGGCAGGCCCTTTGTCTCCTGCTGCTCCAGGTCCTCAACTCTAAATAAAGGTCCTAAGGCAGCGATTCCCAACCTGTGGGTCGTGACCCCTTTGGGGGTCTAACGACCCTTTCACAGGGGTTGCCTAAGACGATTGGAAAACACATATATAATTATATATTGTTTTGTGATTAATCACTATGCTTTAATTATGTTCAATTTGTAACAATGAAATTGGGGGTCACCACAACATGAGGAACTGTATTAAAGGGTCGTGGCATTAGGAAGGTTGAGAACCACTGTCCTAAGGGCTACTTTGAGGTCTTATCATGAGGCTCACAGGAAACCTCATGATAAGGTCGTTAAAGCTCCTGGGTTACACTAGACACCAGGAGTGGACACTCCCTCCTAGCGAGAAGCCTCCTCACAGCACTATAAAGCTACGTTCTGGAAGAAGCTTTGTCTTTGTCCCCTTTGTAGGCCTCTATTCCCAATATCCATCATGCACATACCATATTTAATCAATTCTTCAATGAGATGCACATTGTTTCCCACTTAAACATCTACAAAATCATATGCATCTTACAAATCAAAGACTTTTTTATAATCGTTGTCAACCAGGTGACAGTCTTCATGTAGTTGTCATCACCTGTGTGTCTGCCAGCTTACCCATAGCTGGTCACATCATTATCATCACTTCCATTGAGTTATATGAATTATTGGTACTCCATGCCCTTTAAGGTGGCTTCAAAAAAATTCACTCGGATTCAACATTGAAACAAAAAATTATTGTGTCCACAAAAAGGCACAGAACCAGAACAACTGAATTTGCTATTAGTAAAGCTAATATTCTTCCATGGCAGTATGATCACAATTCTATATTTTCTTGCAAACCACTTTAGAAGATTTAAGAAATGTAGATACTCTCAAACAAGTAAAGCTCGGTCACCTTTTATCTACTGAGATACATGCTAAAAGATTGCTTACCAGGCTCCAAAAAATGCAACACAAGGCAGAAGAAAAGGTCAAATTCCTCAGAGTGGATGAAAGAAATGCCAAAGCAATCAGAAGCCAGTGACATCAATTCATGCATTGCGAAGTACTGTGTAAGATAGTATCAGTGTTCAATGGGCAGTGGTTTTTCCTCTTTAGTGAGACTTATGTCTTATAACCTAAGGCATCTTAGAAAAGATAAGGCATGGTACTTTCCTATTCTTATCAAGAATAAATGAAGTCAGCATGATGTGAGTGTTCTGAAATCACACTGATACCCGCAGATCACATGAGAGGCAGAAGGAGTGGGGGTTAGACCAGGGCCCTCTGCCTTCCTTCCTGATGGCCTTGCCTTTCATGGTTTGTCTTCCTTGCAAAGCCCAGCTGCTCTTCCCGTTCTGAGACGCCTGTTATCCTTGCAATAACTCATCCTACCGTTTTTTCTTTCTTCATTGATGGGGTTCTACCTCTGATAATTGTAACAGTCTTGCTAAGCCATGACTGCTGCATGCATAGCCCCACCCATTGGTCTACTTCTCCAGTCCAGATGTAGCCTCTTTCTCAAGCTGTGAGCAAGAGTTTTACTGACTCACCCACATCCTCTTGTCCAGGCTTCTAATAGCCCAGGATACCCCTGTGCTGGTTGGGAGGGAGCAAGAATCTTCAGAATAAGAGACCCATGTGTATGCTCTCTAGGAACCACTCCATTGATTGCCTATGGTTTGGGATAAGATTCTTACATTTAGTATTTCAATAATTATTTATTATAAGTCAAGGACAGTAAGTTATCTGGTTGATTGAGTGGGAGGTGGTCAAGATAAATATTCCGATTATTATATAAAGATCATACATGCCATAAGCAACAACAAAAATCAAAGAACTAGACAGAGCACTTTATCCTGAGCATATTTTAGCACAGCAGCATGTTACAGCTCCTTTTTCTTAATACCAATTGTCTTCATCCAATAAGGTTAAAACTCCAAGTTTAATAAAGAGGCAGATTAATAGAATGCCAAATAACCAGCATTTCATACCTGGGTTTGGGGAGAAGTTTCTGAGAGGTTAAATGTACATTCAGTGTGCTTTTCATTAGTTTCAGGCTTTATCTCTCCTCCAAAAATAACCTGAGGCCCGAGGTCATTTCCCTTCACCTGTTCCCCACGCCGCTGAACAAGCTCTAAACGGCCCCTCTTCTCTGAAGCACATCACTGTCCAGGGTGCAGGCTGCAGGCAGAACCTCCCTTTCCAAGGAGTGAGCCCTGGCTGCCGAACGATTACCTCCAACCCCTCAAGTTCAGCCGAGCTCTGCATGCTGGTGGCACAAGCCGCTACCCCGTCTTGCTGGCAGGGTGGCCACTACAATTCCAAGGGCAGGGAGCAAGCTGGGAAAGATTGGGACTGAGGGCTCCTTCCAATCACTGCTCACTGGCGGGTTTCAAAGAGCTGGGGGGTCGGGGTGGGGAAGGGGTTGAGCTAGACCTGTAGAGTTGCTTGGTGCAGGACAGGGTGGGGGACCGCTAAGAAAGCCAAGTATTCTGGGGAAGTCGGAAATTGGGATTTCTGACCCTTTCAGGAGGAAAAGGATGTGGCTGAGAGCAGCACTGGGGCACATGAATGCCCACAGGCAGCGTGGATGTTTGAGAATTAAACCATCCGTACAGCAGGGCATTGTAAATGAGCTGTGAGGGTGGCAAACATTGACTTGGGGCTGCAGAGGTCTGGATGTGCTGAGCAGCGTCACAGGTGAGTGGATGACAGGGGGGTTAGAGCCCAGGAGGTTACCAGGTCCTCCTCCATGCTCTGCAGGGTTTTCCAGTCAGTAAAGCTGACCCTGGTGTGATCTGGTGGCCAACTAGGACAATATAAAAAAAGCCACAAAGAGACTCCAGCCTAATTCTCTTTTTAAATAAAGCTGGGTGCCTGGGGCAGGGGAGTTCCTATTAGAAAGTTTCATGGTGCATTTGTAGCATATTACGAATCCCACTTTGGAATCAAACAAAACGGTTGGAACATACCATGTTCTGAAGCTGGAACAAGATGGTCAGGGCTGGCTTTGCTCACCTCCCACGCTAAGGCACCTTCTCGGGGAAGAGACGGATCGCCCCTGTGGTCTTTGTGGCCCCGGCTCGCCCTTTGAAAACCTCCTCTTTTCTCTCTTTCCTTCTGTCCTGCCTTTATGTACATTTGGTTCCCACAGGCTTCCTTTATTAATATTTCAATTGCTTGAGGCTGACCTATACTTGAATCCAAATATTTGCCCTATTCAGTGTGAATTGTGCATTCAGCCAAATGCTTGATTATGTCTGTGCTCTTTTGAGCAAACTGAATGGGCTACTTGACTAGGTAATGCCGATATAGCCTGGTCATTAGTAATGTTTGTTGGAATTGACCAGATGCAACAAGGAAGGGAGGACAGAGAAAAAGGGAGCTTGTGTTCGGCTTCCCTTCCATGCAGCCGTGGTGAAGAGAATGAAATTGTGTACTTTCCAGGGCATAATTATAGACTGTCTCCCTGTCCTTCCAAACAGACCCTTAGTCTGGTATGAATCAAATGAGCCAGCAATCAAAGGCGAGGACTGCCCCCGATGGCTCACAGTTTCATTTACTCATTAGAAAATTATGCCCTGTAAAGTGAAAACACTATTATTTTAGTGGTGGCTAGCATTTTTATTTTCTTATTCATTATTTGTCCTCAGTTAACCTCACTCCCTACACTGCCATACAATCGTGGCATTTTTTTCTGTATACAAATTGTCTTTTATGAACATCACATATCACAGGACTGCACAATTTAGAACTATGATATGCCAAATCGTAACTCATATGCTTATGTATAAATCTACTATACAAGGTGCCCAGTCCTGAGTTATGTTGTGGAAACACTTCATGTGGAATAAGTTCACATTCTTGGCTCTGGCCCAAGGGAGGAAGCCAGTGCAGGTCCAGGAGGATTTTTGCCAGAAACAAGAGTGGTTTTGAAATGGGCATGAACCTGGCCAGGGCCCAGAGCAGGAAATAATAAGAATGTACCTGTGTGTTTGCACTTGCCTTTGAAGAGATCATAGCTTGTTGGAGAAGGCAGATATGTAAACAGAGTAGAAAGGGTAGGAAGGAGAACACTGGAGCAAGATACAAAGAGATTTGGTAATCATGGACCAAAACCAAAAAAAAAAAAAGAGGAAAAGAACTCCTGCCCTTTAGGAGCTTACAGTCTGTTAGACGAGCTCATTAATGAACACGAACAACTAGTAACCACTGCAGGCTGTGTTTAAAGGTGGTATGGTGTTCTTGACCATAGAGAAACACCAGATGTCAAGGTACCCCTCAGAGCTGGAAAAGGCTATATCCAAGTGCACTGGGTATGCCTAACACACACTAAAGAGTTTACAAAATTCTTTAAGCATCCCCCACCTAGCTCTTTAATTACAAGTGGATTTGCTGTCTGACTGATTGCAATGCCTGATTGTATGAAAGAGGGGAGAGGAGGAGGGAGGTGGATATCTATTAAGCATTTACTATGTACCAGCCATTGAACTAGACACTTTCGACCTTGTTTCTCACCTGTTCAAGGAGAAGATCTTCACTTACTCCTTGGTTCTTGGGTCTGTCAATGCTAGGGTCAATTAGGGTCAATTTGCATATTACCCTTTTATTATATAGGATTCCATCCTTTCTTTATGAAGGGGTCCAGAATAAGGCACTGTGGCATAAAAATTATTTGGGGTTAAAAACATTTAAGTTCCTGAAACATCTTTCATCTTAAAAATAGTCTCCTAAAAGAACTCAATTGTTATAAACCATCTCCTCTGGAGCAACTCTAATCTCTTCTTGGAGAGGAGTCTACGTCACACCAAACAGACATGACATTGTGACATTATCATACGTATCTTCCACCTATTCTCCCAAGGGCCCATTTATCTTTCCGAAATGTCATTTGTTTCTCCTAAGTGCCTTTTCTCCCTCTCCCCACACCATGATACTAAGAAGTCATTTTTCCTCCCAGAAGTACCCCATCCCCTATGAAAATGGTTTGTAAACCACAGATTTCTCCTTGAGTCACATTTTTCTATGAATAAAACTCTGTCTTTTCTGTTGCTAATCTATCCTTTGTCGTTTTATCTGCAGGCCTCAGAACAGAACATAAGAGGTTAGAGACAAAGTTTTCCCTCTGCAACACCACTTACTCTCTGAAACTTGCAAGGCATTGTTTATAGGTTTACTTTTTTCATGTGTTATCTCGTCCTCACAAATTGGTTTATTATCCTCATTAAACACATGAGATAACTCAGACTGAGAAAATGGAAGTAACCTGTTCATGGTAGAGGGGGATTCTTAAAGCAGACCCATCTGACCCCAAGTTCCATATTATTTCCATTGAGCCTTATCTTGTTTGATAGTTATGTCACATAATTTCAGGTTTTGAAAAAACTAGCTATGTGCTCTTGTTTGGGTCTCTCTCTCTCTCTCTCTCTCTCTCTCTCTCTCTCTCTCATTGTTGTGCTTAATGATTGGATGATTGAACACCACTTCACATCCAGAAAGACCTACTCCATCAATTTACGATTCAATGGCATATAATGAACCATGTGTTATATGATTTTCTATGTATACATCCCAACTAGGATAGTATTGCCTGCTGGCATAGACTCTTCTTTATATACAAATTGAGACAGAACCAATGCAAACATACTTGATGCTCTGGATGTTACAAAAAACAGTTCTGACCTCAAAACCAGAGCATGTGTGTCCCCAAGCCTGCCAAATATGGCCTCTGGTACTGCCTTTGCCATGCACCATGATTTTTGAGGAAATCCTTCAGACTCCCTAAACCTCTGCTTTTTCACACACAAAAAAAATCTAAGTCTTACTTCATAGGATTTTTCTAGCAAATGAGAAAATGTCGAGGAAAGCATTTATTAAAGGTTAAATCCCCAAAGGGCTATAACTTTAAAAATCATTATGAAATATATTATTAGAGCCCACGTACCTGGTGTGGCCCTGGCCGAGGTGTTAGGTCAACCACCGGCTTGCCCAGCCGGCGCACTTAGGGTTTCTTTTCCCCCTAGAAAGGAGGGCCTACATGGCGCCCTTCAAAACGCATGTTAGAAAGCCCAGATAATAAATTATTAAGAGAACAAAGACTGAGCTCATCGAAAAGCTATTGCTCTGTGGGTAAATACAACCCCACTGTGTATTAAACAAAAATTAAACCCCATTTTCTTTTTCATAGTTAAGTTGCCATCAATTCAAACAGAACAAGGCAGTGGACACAGTTAATAGTCTGCGGGCCAGCCAGGCTGGGCTTTGAAAGCAGTTAAGCTTCCCTAAAGTGCTGCTTGTGCCCAATTATAACTCACTACTTACCATCTTCATAATTTAAATCTGTCCGCCCCTCAGGAGGGAAAATTTTTTGCTAATCAAAGCCATGAATGCACCTTTTTCCTTTTGACAGCATTAAATTAAAGCTAAATGGTTGGTTTTGAATGAGTTACTGTGAAGAATAAAGGCATTAATGAGGTAATTTCATTACGGAGACTCATCCAGGCCTATGTGAAAACGAGGGAAGTAAGTGGAGGGGAAAGCTGCGGGGGAAATTAGGGTTCCTTCCACCCTAATTAATGTTTGGGGGCATTTAGGACAGGCACCAAATTAACTGCTCCAAAGAACTCTCATTGAAAAAAAAATACATTGTGGCTGCCCCGTGTAATTAGAAGACAGTACAAGAACACTCTGTGAGTAGAAAGCCGGCTCTAACCCAGGCGGCTGGTCACAGAGAACGGGCCATTAGGGAGGCGAGGTTTAAGGGAGCCCTGGACAGACAATGTGGGATTGTTTAGGTCCTTGAGCTCCGGGAGCTGTAAACAGGTAGCCTCTGAATAAGGAATTATGAGATTCCTGGGAGGCCTGTCTTCCCAGCAAAACAGTCTTAAATGCATCCAAAAGGAAGAAAGAAAGGTGAATGGGCCCAGCGTGGTCAGCAGAGAGAATGCTCAATGCTTGTCTTAAGTGATTACATGAGGTTGTACGGGCCTCTCTCATTGAGTTATCTTTACCCTGCTTTTGTCTCCCCTAATTGGAGCTGATGAGGTGCAAATTGGAGGCTTTTTTAAAAAGCCCACTACTTTAATCATTGGGAAATCTGGGGAGACTGAGGGAGTGGAGTTAATGAGACAAAAGAGAAAGAGAGAGAAAACTTCCCAAGTGTAGCTGGACAAAAAATAAAGCTGTCATTTGCCATGTCTAGGAGGGGTGAAAGGGAGAGGCTGGATGGGAGAGAGAGGCGAGCAGCAGAGATATTTTATGTAAAAATCTTTCCAAAGCATCTTCAGAGGTTAAGCTAGAAAAGGAATCATCTGGTTAGTCCAGCTGTGTCTTCCCTTTAATTCTCATATTTAGTTCTCACAATTCTCTGAATTCAGGCTAAAGCCTTTATGTTTCAACTCTCTGGCTCCTTTCCAAAACGGCAAGAAGAGAGTGTATAGAAGCATGTGTCATGCTAACCTGTTGGTCCTCCCTCCCCCACTTCTTCCCTCCCCACCTAAGTATTCAAGTGCTTAAGTTACGTTTTCCAAGCTGCCTTAATGCAAAATCCAGCCATGCTAGCCACCATAAAGAAATATGGAATTGACATGCTGCAGGTCGAGCACGTGATGTGTGCACATCCTAGTGGGATCGAATTTTATCCTTTGTGAAATGAGTTGATACATGTCAAGAGCTTGGAACAAGGCCTGGTGCACAGAGTTAGGAGTCAGTAACTTACAGTCGATAGGCACATGGAGACTGGGAGTAGGAGAGGTAACCAGGGAAAGCAAAAACTGACGTGCAAGGAAAAAGATGCTGCATTTGGTTTGAAAACTAAATCTAAGGAAGAGTTGGTTTGTGGGGAGATATTTATAATGAACATCGTTTATGTCCTTTATGGACTGAGAAGGCAGCCCGCCAGTGTCTTGGCTCCAGGATGGAGCCAACACTCTCCATGTGGAGAACCTCAGGATGACAGTGCTGCAAAGTTTCCCTGCGGGTGCCACTGCTGTACAGATGAAGTGATGTGCTCACCATCGCCCAGGTCACCTCGAGTGGCCGAGTCCGCACCAGACTTTATATATATCTCCAGCCTCCCAGGTCAGTGCTCGGTAGCTCCATAGGACCAGGAATGGGCCAGCCTCCTCCTCTGAAGCTCCTGAGAATGTTAGATTAGAACAGGAGCACCCTGATGTCCTTGCATACACGTGCATGCATTTGCACACATATACCAGCTCCTAGACCTACACGTTGGCCCCAATTTGGGGGGAAATCCTTCTCTAAACTCACATGGACAATTTAAACATCAAGAGGAAGGTCTCTGTATATCTGGGTGACTCTCCACCAAACTGATTCATTTGGTCACTCATGTGCCCATACATTCAGCATCCAGCAAATACTCATGTGCCTGCAAATACTGTACCCTAAGCTGAGTGCTGGGGATCCAAAGGTGAGCAAAACTGGGACATAGCCTGACACAGCCTGCCCTCATGGAGCTTCTTGTCCAGGGGTGGGCAAACTTTTTGACTCGAGGGCCACAATGGGTTCTTAAACTGGACCGGAGGGCCGGAACAAAAGCATGGATGGAGTGTTTGTGTGAACTAATATAAATTCAAAGTAAACATCATTACATAAAAGGGTACGGTCTTTTTTTTTTTTTTTAGTTTTATTCATTTCAAACGGGCCGGATCCGGCCCGCGGGCCGTAGTTTGCCCACGGCTGTTCTTGTCCCATGCAGGAGGCAGGCCTGACAAAGACTCATACAAGGAGTGGGCTGATCCCTGACGCTGTGCTGAGGGTGTGGTGCCAGAGCAGGTGAATGCTATAGGTCATTTACCCAGGTCTCCAGGTAACACTGAGGCAGGTGCTTTGAAAACCCTGAGCTACAAGTCAGCAGACAGCAGACCGTCCCCCCCCCCCCCGCCCCCGCACTTGCTATGAAAGCAGCTTCTAATGAGTGAATGAGCAGCCTGAAGAGGAGGGTGGGGAGGCTGGGGGACGGAGGACGCTCAGCAACCTGAGAGCCCAGCAGATGCTTCCGTGGGAGGCTGGGATGCTATTTGCAGTGGGCTGCAGCTTCTGAAAGAGCAAGCAGAGGGTCCAGCAATGTGGCCTCTATCAGGGCAGCCACCACATTTTAAATAATGATTTTAAAAAGCAGAGCACATAACCTAACAAATTGTTCCATTTTACATATTAATTTGACAAAATAACTTGCACAGACAAAAATTAAAATGAACTGAGTTACATAATTATTCAATTGGCCTTACTGGGGGAAAAATACCTTTGGGACACACGAGAGCCAGGAATTAAGTTTTCAGCATTTTAGCTAAAATGTGAAGATTGTAGAGACACTCCTCTCCCCCAATGTGATAAGAAACAAAGTTCCAGGAAGATCAGTGACTTCCTTACAGGTCAAGCCAATGGTAACATTAGACAGCAGGGCTGCTGGTCACCCTGACACCTGCCTGGCCCATGTATTGGTCAGCTGCAAAGTAAAAATTCATCCAATTAAATACATGAAACGCTCCTATTAATAAAAAAATGCAAATTAAGACTCCATGATGTACCACTTTTCACCTGTGAGATTGGAAAAGTTCAACAAGTTGTACCAGAAAGCAAGAAAACTATCCAAGTTTCCTGGGATTGTATCAATGGGACTGAGGAGGCAGCTTGAAGAGGGCCCACAGAAATGATGTGAGCATTAAGGACAATAACAGAACTGGATTAAAATGCATCAATATGTTTAAGAAAAAAAACATGAGTTCAAAATGATACCTCACAATAAACAGAAAAACAACACTCAACAACAAAAACATATAGGTCGCTTTTGGAGGATGCCTGGGAACTAACTCTAGCTTTGAAACTGTTTTGTGTGTGTGTTTTTTAAGGAAAGAATCAAGCATTTTTCTTGCCATTAAATAAGCTGTACATCAAAGTAAATCATTGATGAGAAGTTTCTTTTTATGGAAGCATCCAACTAAAAAATGAAGAAGAAATGAAGGGATTAGAATATCACCATCTCATCAAACCTAATTAAATAATGGATGCAGGAAATAATTGTCAGTGACTGCTAGTGAAGGTACACATTGCCCACAACCTAAGAATGATTCTTGCCAAAAATTCCAGTGGATTGGCCAGTGCTTCCAATGGCTCAGCATTTTCAGACATGACCTTTGTCAGGGCCTCAGCAGTTCTTACTGTTTTGAAATAAACTCCTAAGTGATCCTCCAGCATTTTATAGTCCTTTCGTCTCCTCACCTCAAACCTCCAGACTGATCCCTATAAAGTGTATTATTTATGTGCATCTCTCCCTTGCTCTAACTTGCCAGTTTCTATTGTGGGTTGAATTTTATTCCTTCTCTCCCCCCACCCCAAAGGTTTGTTCTAGTCCAACCACCAGTACCTATGAATGTGACCTTATTTGGAAACAGGATTTTTGCAGATGTAATCAAGTTAAAATGAGATCATCCTGGATTAGGGTAGACCTTAATCAGTGACTGGGGTCCATAGCAGAAGAAAGAAATTCAGACCCAAAAACACAGAGGGAAGATGGCCATGTGAACATAGAGATAGAAATTTGCCTGATGATGAATCCATAAGCCAAGAAATGCCAAGGGTTACCACAACCACCAGAAGCTAGCAGAGCTGGCTTCCCACCTCATCTGCAGAGATCCCTCCCTCACACCCTATTGCTGCACCAAAGCAGTCACAGCTTCTCCAGGGTGCCAAGTCTTGCACACCTCTGACCTTTGCACGTATTATTCCCTTGGGCTACAATGAATGTTATCCATCTCCTGATTTGCTCAGATACCCTCTAGTCTTTGAACCCTCACATTTCTTCCTGAGCAGAATTAAAGCCCTCTGGGACCCAAAAGCACTTTGTGCCCACCTATTCCTTCGTGTTTGCCAGGCAATATTGCTGTCTGTTTCCCACCAGAGGTGCGCTCTGCCATAGCAGGAAAAACACCTTATTCACTCCATAATACCAAATGCTCAGATGAGTAACAATAATAGCAGCTAATAGGGTTGAGTGATTCCTAGGTCCCAAGTATTGTTCCAAGCCTTTCCCATGTATTGACTCAGTTAATTCTCACAACTCTGAATCATTATTCCCATTTTACAGATGAGAAAACAGAGGCACACAAGGTGAAGTGATTTGCACAGTATTACACATAATAAATGGTGGTGGCATGCATGAATCAAGACCATTCCAGACACAGAACTCTCATACTCTACTGCCTCTTAGGACATGGAGAGATTGGATGGGAGAGGGAAGTGGGTGACAAATGAATGAATGAATATGCAAGACTTCTCATCATACTAGTAAGGGTTCATAATCTAAGTCTAACCAATTCATGGCTCTCCTGGGTTTCCCAACTTATCCCAGAGTTGGAAGCACAATTTGAAAATGCATCCAAGAGATGTTAAATGGAATGGCAAAGGAGCCCAGTGGTGTCTCTGTGGTTCACCAGTACATGAATCCAGTTACCGAAACCGATTTTTGTCCACAGAGTTCTCTCTGGTCATGCTTTCTGACCCCTCGGTTCTTTTAAACTCTTGTACCTCTCTTACCTGCCCTCAGCAAATGTTTACTTTCTCTGCTTAATCTGGTGGAACTGCATTCTACTTGATTCTAGCTTAATTTGGCCAAGTTCATTTTAATGTTAGTTTTCAACAAGGTACAACTAGGTTTATTAGCTTGATGTTTTCTAAAAGCAAGTGCATGTTAAAGTTTTAGTATCCTGTTCATGAATGGAATGTTACAAAATGTAAACACAATTAGCAACTCCACCCACAAATGACCCTTGAGGAAATACCATTTGGTGTTTTTCACTCCTTTTTTAAAAAAAATTATAACACAATACACATAACATGAAACTTACCACTAGTGACATTTAGTACATTTACAATGTCATACAACCATCACCATTGTCCAGGGGTGGGCAAACTTTTTGACTCGAGGGCCACAATGAGTTCTTAAACTGGACCAGAGGGCCGGAACAAAAGCATGGATGGAGTGTTTGTGTGAACTAATATAAATTCAAAGTAAACATCATTACATAAAAGGGTACGGTCTTTTTTTTTTAGTTTTATTCATTTCAAACGGGCTGGATCCGGCCCGCGGGCCGTAGTTTGCCCACGGCTGGTCTAGCTCCTAAACATTTTCATCTCCCCTAAAGGAAATCCTGTAGCAATTAAGCAATCATCCTCCTGTATCCCTTCCCACTGCCCCTGGCAACCACCAACCTGCTTTCTGTCTCAGTAGATTTGCCCATTTTGAATATTTCATATAAATGAACCCATACAATATGTGACGTGCTGTCTGGCTTCTCTTACTTAGCATAATGTTTTCAAGGTTCACCCATGTTGTAGCATGTATCAGTACTCCATTCCTTTCATGGCTGAATAATGTCACCACATTTTGTTGACCCTTCATCAGTTAATGGGCATTGGAGTTGTTTCCACCTTTTGGCATTGTGAATGGTGCTGCTATGGACATTCATGTACAACTTTTTGTTTGAACACCTGTTTTCAGTTCTTTTGGGTATATATCCAGGAGTGGAGTTGCTGAGTCATATGATAAGCTATCTTTAAGTTATTGAGGAATAGCCAAACCGGTTTCCACAGTGATGGCACCATTTCACATTCCCACCTGCAACGTACAAGGGTTCCAATTTCTCCACATCCTCACCAACACTGACCTTCTCTTTTTTTAAAAAGAAATCATAGCCATCTTAAGTAGGTGTTCCTTAAAGTCTTTTCAAAGCATCAATATGATTATAGCGGTGCTTCTCAAGGTTTCGTGCACCTGTGCAGCACTCAGGGATTTTTTAAAATACAGATTTTTATTCAGTCGGTCTGGAGTGGGATCGGAGATCCACACTTCTAACAAATTCCCAGATTACACCGATGCTGCTGGCCCACAAGATTCATATATTGGCAGAGATCACAGAGCAGGATTATAGTTGTCACTGGCTAGAAGCCCTCTAGTAGCTGTCATCTATGATTTAAAAAAATGCAAACTCCTTATCATGTTCAGAAGGCCCCTGCCATCCTTCCTGCCTCCTCTCCCATTGTTCTCCAACTACTGACCACACTCCTATCATTCTGGGCTTCTCTTCTGCTCTTTGAACAAGCCACAGCTTTCCGTAGACTCTCCACTCCTGTCCCCTCTGCCTGGGACACTCTGCCCCTCATCCTCACTTGGCTGCCTCTTCATCCATCAGGCCTCAGATCAAATGTCTCCCCCGTAGAGAGGCCTTCCCAAGGCCCTCTACCCAAAGTGACAGTTCCCCTGCCTACTCTACCCACAGTCACTCTCAATCCCATTACTATGTTTGTTTTGTTGTTGGTGATTGGTTGGTTGGTTGGTTGGTTATCAATATCAGAATTTGAAACTTTCCTTTTTTTTTAAATACATTTGTTGCTTTTTTACAGAGAGGAAGGGAGAGGGATAGAGAGTAAGAAACATCGATGAGAGAGAAGCATCGATCAGCTGCCTCCCGCACACCCCCTACTGGGATGTGCCCGCAACCAAGGTACATGCCCTTGACCAGAATCAAACCCGGGACCCTTCAGTCCCCAGGCCAACACTCTATCCAGTGAGCCAAACAGGCCAGGGCTGAAACTTTCTTTTAAGAAATGTGATCACAGTTTTAGACTCTATCTCCCCGCACTAGTATGTAAAACAGTATGAGACCAACACCTCCTCTGTATGATTCGTTTTTCTAACCCTAATGTTTAGAGCAGCACTCAGCACATATAGGTGTGCAATAAAGGAATTATTAAATGAATTGATGACAGTTTTAGGCCCTTCTTGCCCATCTCCATGGTTTTCAGATGTGGCCGTACATATCTGAAATTTAACCCAGAGGAGGTTATAAATTATTGTCATGATTATAGATATAAAGTACCATCCTGCATACTCCAGGATCAGTTAAACAGTCATCAATGGCTTCAGTTTAACTCAACCTCCCAATTGGCTTCATCATTGTCTCTACTTCCAAATCTACTTCCCTTCCCACCCCAAATCTACTTTCCCTTTTCTATCTGCTTACAAATATTCAGAGAAAGGACGGTAAGATATGCCCTCTATCTCTGCCTTTTGTGTAAATGCACACAGCTGTGTGAACAGCTCAGCCAAGGGTCATCTATTTCTAGTAGGGCTTTCCCCGGGGTCAGCTCATAGGAGGCATGTTTTCCCCACTATACAAGGAAGTGTTCTCCACTTCCTTTGGTGAAACCAGCTTCTTTGGACCTGAAAGCTCCGAATTCATTTGGATCTTATTTGGGGCCCTGCTTCTCACCCAGTGATCTTATTTGGGACTCAACTTCCCATAGTATTTTGAGCTTCATTCTATCAGGTTTCCTTTTGTCTTTCATATATATATCCCTAATATGCAAATAGACCGAATGGCGGAACAACCGAACAACTGAGCAACCAGTCGCTATGACATGCACTGACCACCAGGGGCACGTGCAGAACATGGCGGGCATTGGGTGCGGAGGGATGGTGGAGCAGGTGTGGGGGGAGGGCGCCAGACCAAGGCGGGGCGCCAGTCGCTATCATCAGGGCGAGCCTCTGGCGGTTACTAAAAATTTTTTGCTCCCACATGCCGCGATTCCGCCTGGCGCTCGCACCCAATGCTGGCACCCGGTGCCAGCCCCGATCGCTCAAATGGAAACATCACACTGGTCTTATTTTCCTGGTAAGGAAATCATAGTAAATCTCCATCAATATATCTTCCTTGCTCCTTACCTTTTTCTGCCTTAACCCAGAAGTTCAATACCCTCTGCTGCTCATCTATTTCTAGATTTGGTGATTATGAGCTAAAATTTATCACTGCCAATATTTCCTAAAAATTTTTCTTCTGGTGCCGTGTTTTAGTCAACCATGCCATTGGCTTTGGCCTTGGTGATAAATGTCTTTCATATTACTAGCTCTCTTTCTTATTACTGACTATCCAAGAATGTACAGCGCCAGATGTATGTCCAGCTGTGTCTACATCTCTCTCAGAGCTTATAGCACATTTCTGCCTACTTACCTGCCTCTTCTCTAGTCTGTGAGCACCTGCTGTCAGGCACCATATTTTATTCATCTTTGTCTCTCCAGCAACTAGCACAGTGCCCACCTCACAATTGACCCTTACTATATGTTTATAGAATATGAATATATATATACCATGACTTATAAGCCAAGAGACATAAACCAGGTGATACTATTAATGAACACTGGAAGAGAAACTACAGTGGAGTGTGAAATGGGTTTCAGTAACTATTCAAAGAATGGCAGTGAATAAGGGCTCACGGAGTTGCAGAAAGCTTCATGGAGAATTTAAGACCCAAACTTGGCCATTAAGGAACAAAGAGAGAGAAGCAATAAGGAATCTGGGAAGATGCTTGAGTTTTCCACTCAGTCCCTCCCAGGTTTCTGTGTGAAGCTGCTTTTGTTTCCTTCTCATTTATCACAGCACTGTCATTAGGTCGCCTGCACTTTTCTCTTCCACCTTTACCAACCTGGTCTAAAATCCTCTTATGGTGCTGATCTGTGCAACCTTATCTTATTTTTCAGCCCAGCGTGAGAAATCAAAGACTCTGGTGGACAATGCCACTTTTGTCTCCACTTCCAAAGGTCCCTTGGGCTGATCTCCCAGCCTGATGTGGTTGCTGAGGCTGTCCCTCTGGGGAAAGACGGCTGTGGAATAATTAGGTCATAGGAAGCACTGAAACCAGAGGATTCAGTGAAGACCAGGTTAAAATTCATAAATAAGATTGGCATAGCTTGAGTTCAAGATAAGCTAATTTTAGATCATAGGCTTGGTCTAGCAGAACAGTGACAATTATATCCTTCTCTAAATGTTTTGCCTCCCTTGACTTTTGAAGCACTTACTTTCTATTGCTGAATCATTCAATAGCCATATAATTGTTATTTCCATTTCTCTGGCCTAAATGGGTCTGGGAGGCAGTTACCATTCCCAGTTCATTAACCGACTGGCCTTAGCATTAACAGCCCCTACATGGGGGTTGCCTTGGAGACAAAGCTTCCTGTGGGTAATCCAAGATTATCTAGCTCTTTATCCTCCATGTGACCCTTAATTACTTGCTAAATTAGAATGGTTTTCTGAAAATCACAAGCGGAGGTTAATATGTTCTTCCAGAGCTGGTCAAGCTAAGATGACACTGAATTCACAGGGAATTCAAGTTCCATGATCCCTGAAGGCGTCTCTTTGAGTAAGAAGATGAACTCTCCCCCTGGGAGGCACTGCCCCCCCATAAAGCCCCTGTCACTCACTGTTCCTCCGCCTGCTTTTCTAGTTGGGGTTTAATCTTCTCAGGACAATTCTCTATGTCAATATTGTGCAGATTCATCCTGGTCAGGATCCTGCCTCCATTTGTCTTTGATAACTACTTTAAATTAAAGGGCATATTTTTAAATCATAATTGCAGGGGTTTGCTCTTTGCATTTACACAATTACAAGGCTTCATGTACCAATGTTGGACAAGCAGGGGAACTGAAAAAAACTATTTTTAAAAACCAGAAAGTAAACACTTTGGGGGGGAAAGTTTGAGTGCTGTGTGAGTGTCCTGCCTAGAATTTTATGGCCTCAGAGGGAGATGAGTGGAAAGGAGGGATTCTTAAAATGTACCTAATGAGATGCCTCTTTAAATGGTCTTCGAAAATAAGTAAAAGATGAGTAAATGCAGGTTTCAATTGAGAATTGCCATAAGAGCTTACATTCAGCATTGAAAAAAACTCTTTTTAAAAACCAGAAAGTAAACACTTTGGGGGGGAAAGTTTGAGCGCTGTGTGAGTGTCCTGCCTAGCATTTTATGGCCTCAGAGGGAGATGAGTGGAAAGGAGGGATTCTTAAAATGTATCAAATGAGATGTCTCTTTAAATGGTCTTTGCAAATAAGTAAAAGATGAGTAAATGCAGGTTTCAATTGAGAATTGCCATAAGGACTTACATTCAGCATTACTAGATTTTTATTCATCTATAATGAAATGATTGAATGTAGTTAAGGGGGGAAAATGTCTTAAAATTTTGAATGTTGTAATTCTCAACATTAAAGTATCAAACTAGAAATAGTACAGAGCCTGGAATCGCATAGGCATCCATCCAAAAAGTGTTTAGGAAACTGAACTGAATTGAGTGTGTTAGAAATAAACTTCATCGGTGACTCAACCCTCCAATTATTTACGGTACTCAGATTTCCGAAGGAGTCGTTGGCAAATTGCTAAATCTTTTTCAATCAGAATGCTTGACTGGTTGCACAGAAAACTTTGTGTATTCATGATTATATTCCTTGGCTGCGTCCCACCTTTAAAACGATTTAAGCATCTATTGTGTATAAGGCATTGTGCAGCCCTCATTTTGTTCAACTGCAGTAGTCAGAGTAAGAATTAGCAGAAAGGTCATATGAAAATCATTTTACTACATTGGCTCACAGCTTAATCATAGTATGTGTGAGACATCAGGAAGTTGACTTTGACTATGGTACACTTAGATTAGCTGTCAGAATGAACTTATTTTAAGGAGAAGCTTAGTAAACCTTGGAGTGGTTACCAATGGAAACAGATCATCTTTGACAGCGTTTTAAAAGTACTTTTGCTCAGCTTTTCCTAAAGTGTGTTCCACAAACAGAAGTCCTGCAATATAGTAATGTGTTGTGTAAAAGGGATTCTGTGATCAAAAAACCTTGGGAAATGTGTGGGCTTCCACACTAGAGAACTTCCATGAGCTTTTAACACTTTAAAGGGTGCAAGTGAAAAGTCAAGTCTCAAACTTACTTGCTTATAGAATTCTTCTCGTAGTACCTCATAGCAGCTCTTGGACCTATGAGTTTTAAGGAGCACAGTTTGAGAAACACCTTTGGATTTTTCTTACCCTGCTTTGGCTAATAGGTGCAAATGCAACTAACAAAAAAAAATTGACAAATCAAACATTCCATTATCACATCTTCGCCTATTAAAAGGTACCCTAATTAAAAACCATCCTGAGATGAATTTAAGCAAATCACTTTGTAGCCCTGCCCTAGCAGTTACACACTAGCCTTGCAAAAACAATAATGACTCCATAAGCCCAGGATAGAGATGAGCCGGAGAGACGAGTGGCAGTTCTCCATAGAGACTTGATTCAACTCCATGTTCATCCTCCTTAGAAACCTTACCTCTCGTTTTCCTGTTGATTAAAAAATGTCTGATTATTTTAACTGGGGTGTAATCTTGAATTGAGAACTCATGTTATCATGTCCTCCTAACTTAGATAGATCACTCTTGCATTTTGCATCCTTAATAAATAATCTACAAAATCTATAAGACATTACCATGTTCTTGCTTACATATGTGTAGGAGACACTGTTGGTTGCCTTTCGAACTTTCAATTCAATCTTCTTCCTGAACTGCTTTGATCAGATATTCCCCCTCTCACACATAGCCCATGTGACTCAGGGAAGCTGCCTCTATCCCCCAACTTCTGGTCATGATTTTTCTAAGCCAGTGATTCTCAAAAAAAGTGTAGTCCCTGGACAAGCAGCATTAACATATTCTTGGTCACTATCTTTAACCTACTAAACTAGAAATGTTGAGGATGGGCTCTGCAGGTGACCTTTTATCACACTAGACCTGGTAATTCTATGCTCCTTACAGCATATTCTATGCTCCCAGGCTGCTCTTAGTGTTCCAAAGATGGATATGTAACCTAAGTTAACCTAACCAGAATGAAGGGCAGAAATTGTATTCCAAGGTTGAAAGAGAGATTTTCTCTTCTCTCTCTTCTCTCTTCTCTCTTCTCTCCCTCTCTCTCGGAACATGAGGAAGAAACTGCCATCTTAGAACCCAGAGAGAAGCCTGAAGACTAACTCAATACAAGGTGGAGCCAGGGACATCTCAAAGATGCAGAGCAGAGCCTGTTTGTACCCTCCTGCACCCAGTCCTACCTCTAACTTTCAGTTCTGTGAGGTGACAGGTTTCCTTATTGTTTCAGCCACTTTGCATTAAGTTTGTTGTTGTTTTTTTACCTTGCAGCCTAAAACATCCCACTTATTAAAATATGTATAATAATTTTCTGATCTTTAAGATTAAATCTGAACTCTTCAAGGAGGTTGTATTCCTCCTGCCTTGCCTCTGGTATAGTGGAGCATTCATTTATGTTTGATGAGTGAATGTGAATGGACACATGCATGAATGAAAAATGATCATACACTGAAGGAGCAAGCAGATATCATGTTCATTACTCTTAACAAATACAACAGGTTCAAAGTCATTATGAGGTTCCAATAATAATTAATCCACGAATGCAAACAATGAATTGTTGTGTAACCTTAGTTTTAACACTATTTTTGTTTAAACTAAGTGAAATCCTTTCCAGCTAGCTTATGCAAAAATGCAGGTCAATTACAAGGTTACTGAAGTGTCTCATAGACCACAGATTTTACCTCTGATTTTAGCCATTAAGGTTGTGTGCCAGCCCTGGCTGGTGTGGTTCACTGGTTGGACCATCGTCCTATGCACCAAAGGCTCACAGGTTTGATTCTGGTCAGGGCACATACCTAGGTTTTGGGTTCAATTTCTGGTTGGAGTGTGTACAGGAGACAAACATATTTTCAGGTGAAGATTTAAAAAAAAAGAAAGTGGCCATTGGTGAGGGAAGTTTTTGAGAATACTGAGAGTACCCATTTCTCTCTATATATTAGCCAATATTTCACATTAAAATAATTTTAAATTTTTATTAGTCTAATGACTAAGAAATGGTATCTCATTGTTTTCATTCAAATTTCTCTGATTTAATTCACATTACTCAAAATAAACATCTAACATTTATTTCTTGGCAATTCAGATTTCCTTTTGGGGAAATGGTCTGTTCTAATCTTTGTCTGTTTTGTTTTGTTAATTATGTTGTATGTTTTTTTCTCTTGATTTCAAGTCTTTTTTGTATTCTAGATTCTAATCCCTGCCAGATTTATGTACTGAAGTTATACTCTTCCTGTATGTAATGTTGTATCCATTTTGTTTAGTGTGTCTTTAGTTGAATAGAAGTTTTTTGTGAATTTACAGTAGGTAAATTTATCAATCTGTCCTCCTTATGAGTTGAGCTTTTTGTGTATATTTGAAAGAAATATTTTCTTACACATAAATATATTCACTTATATTTTCTTCTAAAAAATTTATAATTTTGCTTTTTAACATATTGATCTTCAATTCACCTGAAATTTCATTTTATGTAAGGTGGAAGGTAAGAATTCATTTTATTTTTTATTTCAAATGAACTGCTAATTTTCCCAGCACCATTTATTGAATAGTTCAGCATATTTTTAATACTTTGCAATAAAAACTTTAATGTTTCTAAACATGTGTGTGTGTATGGGCTTTATTCTGGTCCATTGGGCTTTATAGCCCTGTGCCAATACCACCCTGTGTTCATTATAAAAATGATCATAATTAGATAGTAGAGTCGATAGAACAATCTGTCTAACAGAAAAAAATCCTGCCTCCTTGGTCGTGTTTTTCAAAATAGTCTTGGCTGGTTTTGGCCTGTGGCTCTTCCACATGAATTGTAGGATCAGCTAGTCAAATTTCATTTTCCTTACTTATTAGAATTGCTTTTAATGATAAACTAATAGCCCTGGCCAGTTTTTCTCAGTGGTTAGAGAATCAGCCCATGGACCAAAGGGGCATGGGTTTGATTCCTGGTCAAGGGCATGTACTGTATCTCAGTTGTGGGCTCAATCCTTAGTTGGGCACATGCAGAAGGCAACCAATCTCTCTCTCTCTCTCTCTCCTCCCTCCCCTCCACTCTCTAAAAAAAATCAATGGGGGGAATATATAAATATATACTATATATATTTATATTCTCGGGTGGGAATAAAAAGAAAGTAAATTAATAGAGAGAGAATTAAGATTTTTATCATTTGTCTTCTCAAACATGAACATAGTATATATTTCTGTTTATTTAGGTCTTTCGTTCTCTCTAAATAATGTTTTTCTTGAAGGTTTTGCACTTTTGTTGTTGTTGTTGTTGTTGTTAATCCTCACCTGAGGATATTTTTCCATTGATTGGGCTATTGCATTAAGACCATCAATACAATAATAAATGATCTCTATATATAAAAGACTAATATGCAAAGTGTCCCCTCGGAAGTTCGACCAGGAGACTGGGAGTTTGACCACTTGCTATGATGTGCGCTGACCACCAGGGGGCGGGGCGGAACATGGCAGGTGACCAGTGGCAGAGGCAGGGTGCTGAGGGAGCGAGGGAAGGAGGAGGCGGGGAGGCGGGGAATCTAATCAGCCCTGATTGCCAGCCAGGCCTAGGGACCCTACCCGTGCACAAATTTCTTGCACTGGGCCTCTAGTATTAAATAATAAAGGTAATAATAAGAATCTTTTTTTATTATTTCTGTCATAAAAATAGTTTTTAAAAGTTTACCATTAAGAATAGTATTTACAATTTTTTTAAAAAAGAATAGTATTTGCTGTATGTTTTTGAAAAATCAGTTTTACCAGGTTAAGGAATTATCTTTTTTCCTAAGTTACTAAAACTTCTTGTCATTAATGAGGATTATTTGATGGAATTCTTTTCTGCATCTATTGAGATATTATCATCACTTAATGTGGTATATTACATTAGTAAATTTCCTAATATTGAAGCATCCTTGAATTCTGGGGTGATATAGATGATTTTAATAAATGATTTATTCTCATGCTTTAAAATGTATAGCAAAACCTCACTCAGCATAACAAATAGGATGAAAACCACTTTGATTTAGTGGAGAGGTTAAAGCAGTATTGTTTTTCATGAATTATTAATTTATACATTGGTCAACACTGTCAGAAATTTCTAATAGAGTTTTATTTATTTCAGTTACATATTGTAACAATGATAACAAGTGGAAGTACAATGTTGTTTTAACGAGCAAGCCAACTAATCTGTAATTATTGGCATGTATTATTTCTCCTGAATAATTAATAAGCCAGTCCCTAAAATTGTTTGCTTTTTGAATTAGATTTAATGTGCTGCTGTGAACTTGCTTAGTAACCTTAAATTATGGCAAATTTCAGCCAACTCTGATTTGAGTGAAATATCCCATGTTTCAAGTTATTAAGTTTGAAACGATACTCAGCTTTACCATATGCTTGCTGTTTTGTGAGGGGAGAGGAAGAAACCCCTAATTCTGACCTAAATTGTTTGAGGCATTTGTTTGTCTGGTGGGAGATTTGCATTGCTGGAGGTTCATTATTGACAATGCTCTTTCTAATGTCATCTTGCCATGGGTGTCACAACTTGAAACACTGTGAAACAATTAGATAGAAAAATCCTTTACTTCCGGAGCTAGTCAGTAGCTGACAAAAAATTTTTATTATTATCTCACATGTCACTGAAATTTGTTTGAGCTTCATACTGAATATGCTCCAACACCCCAAATGTATGCGAAAGACTTTGTCTCTAGAGAATGGATTTTTAAAAGCCCCTGAAAGCTCTGGTTCAATTCTTCATTAATGTAGTGGAGATGTGAGATTGTTCCCTGTCTGTGTACATGCCTTTTTTTTTTTTTAAGATCTAGCTTTGAGTCCTGGTTTAAATGTTTTGCTTAGCTTCCCTTTAATGGATCTGTTGTCATTCTACATTGGGAAATCAATATCTACAAATATTTATTCTGAGGTCAAAATGGTGCAGATACCATAGTTCAAATAAGAACATTTCTCTTCCCTCTCCAAACATTTCTTTCTCTCCTCTTTTGCTTTCTATTCTCCTGCCTACTTTTACTGTCCTCTCCTTTTCCACTTAACTGTGCCTTGAATTTGTCAAATGAATGAAAGACAATGTTTTATACCAATGGAGGTGTAAAGGGGCATATTATTGCTGACCTTTTCAGATACAAAGAAAAGTTAAACAGCTTTGATTTATAATAAGCAACATATCCTCTCTCAAGTGTGAGCCCTAATTTTACATTTACTAAGATATATATATATATATATATATATATATATATATATATATAGTAAAAGTTGAAATGGGGTCAATTAGTCCATGTAAACTTAGCAGGACCAAGAAGATTATCTTCACATACACTGGCTGTATAAGACAAATACTATTTGATAGTTTAACCCACACATAACATGTTAATACATAGGCAACAGATATCAATATATACTGTGCAAATATAGCATCATTCTCCCGTCTCTTTTCTAACCTAAATTTCATCCAAAGCAATTCTTACCTAGATGTTTTATTCATTGACTAAAGGTTAAACATGACAAATTAAATTGGAAATTTAATTATAATTGACAAATTCTTTAACACTAACTACCGTAATATATACAATTAAAACATACCAAATTAATTGTATTAGCTCTGATCTGTCCAGATCTGTGGGATGACCCTCAGGCTATTTATAAAATATCTGCCACTTACCAAAAAGAAGTTAGGCAGTTTGTGTTAATTTAAACTAATACTTCAGTGTTCACTGTCCAAATATGACTGCACTGGCTGTGTTTTCTTAACTTAAGAAGAAAATAAGAGATGGACTGTGTGTTGGAATGTATGCAACCACAATGTGACTGACTTCATGGGAGCTGAGTCAGTCTTCTCTTTGCTATCAGTGGGAGAGTGAATAAATGTCACTAGAATAGCTCCTGTTTATTGGGAGATTACTGGGTACCTGGCACTGAATTCCTTCTAAAATGGAATGGCATGGGTACTGTTATTAATCTCCCTTACCTAGATGTGAAAGCCAAGCGTTAGAGAGGTTAAACGCCTCATGCAAGATCACACACTGGGAAAACCAGGATTCATCCCCAGCCAGTTGAATCCAAAGCCTTTGTGTTTCACCACTGATTTGTAATTGCTGAAAACTTGAAGAAGAGCGTTTAAGATGTTCAACATGTTATTTTAGGGAAGATAGACATGTGGTTTGGGGGAAAAGAACTGTTTCTAATAAATGAAACAGCTAGAGCAATGCCTGATATTAAATGAAAACCTTGGATTAATCTCCTCTTAAATGACTGAATGCATGTTTGTCACCCAGAACAGTGCCTGATATATAGTAGCACTCAATACATGTGAGTTCTGGTATCAGAAGTGAAGGTAACAAATTCTGGCTTAAATGAACCAGGGTCTTATCTTAGAAAACAGAAGTCTGGAGATAGGTAGACCTGGCCTGCCAGAGGGGCTCAAGGAAATCCTTAAAGTAGGGGCTCCTCTGGCTTCCTGGGTCATCATTCTTAGCCCTTGGAATTAAATTTTGAGAGAGGTAAAGGCTGAGTGACATATCCATAGGAACCCCCGATTCGACATCAACAAAAAGATCCTAGGGCTCCCCAGCCCTGCGGATCGCTAGTTCCCAGTTTGAAATGCCCTAACACTGGTTGGCGGAGCTCAGTGGGCTGGGACTATGCCTTCCTTGCTCCTGTAAAGACTTGTTTCTGCAAAGAACACCTAATGAAAACCAGACACTGAACAATTGGTATTACAGCCAAAGGAATGCCTTCCTTCTAACACTGTAAAGGTTTCTTATAGCCATGGAGGGTTGATGTGGTGAGTCCCCAGGTGTTAAGGCTCCCAAACTCCACCTCTAACGCGTTCAGAGTGGGCTCCTGCAACAGTGGGCTCCCTGTGTCACAGGGGCAGAGTGTGGACAATCTTTCCCCACCCAGGATTGGAGGAGGAGCGTGCGCACCGATCCGCCTCCAGGCCCCGCCCCATTTGGTGTGGCCCCGCCCACCGATGCTCCGGGTCCAGCGGCCGCCTGGACCGCGGAGGCCGGGGGCGGAGCTCACCCTTGCCCTCGGGGCACCTCGGGCTCCGCCAATCAGCAAGCGCCCTGTTGGCCGACCGCGGCTCCCGCGCCCCGCCCCCTGCCGCGAGCCTCTGCTTTCCAGAATCCAAGATGGCGGGATCCAGGCAAAGGGGTCCTCAGGCCAGAGTTCGGCCACTCTTCTGCGCCCTGCTTCTGTCGCTTAGTCACTTCGTCCGGGGTGACGGCGTGGGAGGCCACCCCGGGTCCGCCGGTGCCGCGGGCACCCCCGCCGCGCTGCCACATCGCCGTTTCGAGTACAAATACAGCTTCAAGGGGCCGCACCTGGTGCAGAGCGACGGGACCGTGCCTTTCTGGGCCCACGCGGGGAGTAAGCCGGGGCCGAGGGCGGGGGGCCGGGTCCCTCCTCGCCTGGCGCCTCCTTCGCTTCGCCTCCTTTCAGCTGCACACCTCGTGCGCGGTGAAAGGGACCCTAGGCAGCCCCTCCGGCAGGTCGGCTCTGGGCCCCTAGGTCCCTCCACCTGCCCCCCAACTCCCCCCAGTCTGTCCCCCCCTTCCGCCTTCCGCCGGTCTTCTCCTTGATCTCGTCGGTTCTTTCCGTTTGTTCTGAGAGGCTTTTGTTACTTACCCTCCTAAGCAGCCACTTACACTCGCTTCTGGGCATCACGTTTCACCCCGACGCCACGTCCCCCGGGGAAACGTCGGGCATCCCACCCCTGGCGGTGCCACCCTGAGACTCATCACCAGCCCCTCCGCCTCCTTTCCCGCTTCTCCGCCCTCCCCTGCTTCTGTTGCTTTTTTAAAACCTGGTGTTAGCAATGGTTAATGCTCTAGTTTGTTCCAGAGACGATACATTTTGGTTTTATGGTAACTTTTTACGTTTTTATGTGGGGACATTCTGGCACCCTGTTGGAACGAGACCTTGAGGTTGCCACTCTCAGTGACTTGGTGTGGCCTTTGATCTCTCCTTTAAGGCTTTGTATTAAGTCATTATGTAACTAAATAGTCACACATGTCCCTTTATTTAGTAGACCAAGGGACATTTTTTTTTTATATTGTTTCAGAACTCGATTCTATCATTATTATGCCTACAGCTTTTTTTAAAAAAGTTTTTTGGAAAAATCAAAGTGATCTGCGCTCCATGTTGTTTGATTCACTCTGAGTTTGGCCCTGTTAGTAGATGAGAGCTGGCCTTGCTGGGCATTTGCATGTGTGAAAGAAACGAATCTGTGCTTTAGTGCTGATGTGTCACTGCTGACTAAGGAATCAGCCACAGCACTTGACATGCTGCCTCTGGCCATTTGAATTCTGTCTTTATATGTAGTTAAGTCGTTTATGTAAGGTTTGTGTACATCATTTTAGGCTGTCCAATATTTGGAACAAAATGTTCCATGTCTAGAAAGCGATTATTGACTAGGAAGCACACTTCTCGGAAGGCCCCTTTTCACTGAAATTAATGTATAATTAAAAGGTATAAATTTCAATTTAACATAATGACCAAGTTATTAAGTATTTGAAGTAGAGTGCAATTATTTTGTTACTCAGACGACATTAATTATGTGCCCATTCATCAAGGGTATGTTCCTGGGCATTGGTTATCAAGGTAATGTTCTTAATACACAAAGATGATTCCGATGTACCAGACACAAGTTTTGAAGTTTTTTTGTTTTTCTTTATGGAATGATGATGAATTTGTCAGTAGTGGTGATGAATTTGTTCACCCTTTTCACTTCTGCATCCTTCCATTGCCTGCTGGCTCTTCCCTCATGCTTATGCCACATAATAAGCTAATTAGCAGTGTTAATCAGCTACTCACAGTAGTTGCCTTAGCTTTCTTTACAGAGCCTATAACCAACTAACTTCACTGCAGAAATGTCAGATAATGTATCGGGGTGAATTAACGTATGGCTAGACTGAATTTGAAATAAAGGGATTAGTATACTAGTATTAGCCATGACACCTCTATCTGTTGACGCTGGGAATCACTGCTATAGGTATTCTTTGCTTTCATTATTACTGTGATTTTTATAGTTTCACTGTTTTCTTTACTCCATTGATTATATTTTACCTTTTCATTTTGCTCTGAGATTTATTTAAAATTTTGAAAAAAAAGAAACATTTTAAATTTAGTTTAAACCTGGCCCTTTACTCATCCCCAAATTAGGACCAAATTTTTGGTGTTTCTTCGCCTTAACTCTAATGACCTTTTGTACTGTCAGTACACATCCATGGGTCCATAAGGGCAAAAAATGATAACAATTTATAACCCCTTATAAAGAGCTCTCAGAGCTCTTTCACCTTCATTCCGATTTAATCCTTAGTAAGCATGGCAGGTGTTGTCTATTTTATAAATGCAAAAACTGATGTTCAGAAAGGTTGTTTCTTGAAAAAGGTTGCATAGCTAGTGTCAGACTAGAACTCTTTCTAGGATGCCTGCCTCCATCCCTTAAATGTTTGAAAGTAATGGTGACAAACAGTGGCTGGTGTTACTAAAGTATCTCAACTTGTCAGTGTTCTCTACGCTGACAAAGAGACGGTACAGTTATTTCCCAGCATGGATGTCAGAACTCGTTAATATCTGAGAGGGTGTGCTAGAATTGTTAAAAATTAGGCCTGATAGTTGCTTTAATAATGATTTAGTCCAGTAATAGGAAGAGCTACATTTATTGAGATATACCTCTGAGGTTGTTGGGAAACTTGCCTATGATAAATAGCTAGTAAGTGGTGGAGCTAGGACTTGAACCTAGCTTGGAAATGGGAACCACCATTTTGGGGACCTCTTCTCTCTGAGAATTACTGATGCTGAAGCACTATTTACTGACTTGAAATTCAGTTGACCCTCTCCCTAGGAGAATGTATATATGCACAAAATTTTGCATATAGCTTTTGGGGGTTTTATGGAAGTGGTTGAGCCCAGCCCCTTCATTTTACAGGTGAACATATGGTGAGCCCAAGAGGGTAAGAGAATTATTTGCTCAAAGTCATTCAGCTGAAATGAGACTAGGAATAAGTCTCTTCATTCCTAGTGGTATGTTCTTTTCACACTGTTTAAGCTTTCTAACATTTGTAAACTGATACAATACATCGCAATTTTTAAAAGAATTTGAAAATAATATAAGAATCACATTTTTGGTTTGACTTTAGCCAAAATTTCCTCCCTCCTGCCCCTTGCATTTTTAGTGTATGGTTACAGCTTTAATTTTTTTTTTCCAGAGATAGTTCACTACTCAAAAGATAAGAGGAGCTGTGTCAGAAAGCCCTAAAATTTTAAAGTTAAAACTGTCAACATGAAATTTTTTTCCTAACAAAATTATTGTACAGCTTACTAAGTTAAAATTAGATCTCTATAAGTATATGTAACAGTTTGGTGATGACTCATTGAGTTTTACCTAATTATAACTTAAAGTTTTTCTTCCCTGATTTTTGTTCTAGATGCCATTCCAAGTTCAGATCAAATTCGAATAGCACCATCCTTAAAAAGCCAAAAAGGATCAGTGTGGACAAAGGCAAAAGCAGCCTTTGAGAACTGGGAAGTTGAGGTTACATTTCGAGTGACTGGAAGAGGTCGAATTGGAGCTGATGGCCTGGTATGATAATTTCTTTAACTTAGAAAATGTATGTAAATGCATATACCACCAGCCTCTAAATGTTCCCTATTACATACTTACAGGCAGTTTGGTATACAGAAAATCAAGGCTTGGAGGGTCCTGTATTTGGATCAGCTGATATGTGGAATGGTGTTGGAATATTCTTCGATTCTTTTGACAATGATGGAAAGGTATATTTGTTGTCAGGACTGTTAACCCACTTTAATATATCTGCTCATAGTTAAGCTGTGAGAAATACAACTTATTTAATACTTTGGTAGGCTTAATAGTAGAGAACTGCTCAAAGTATGATGATTAGTCTTTATGTAGCTGGGAATTTATACATTTAAAGCTATGTGTTCCTGATTTGTCATGCTTCAACTTGAGATCATAATGGAGCCCTAACTGATAATTTTGCAATGCCCCCCTCCCTAACACCCTGTATGTCACAGTGATTTTGATGGATAAGCATGAGTCATTTAGATGTAGGCAGTGAAACCATTAGTATTTAGAGTTAACTAAACATTGTTTAAAATGTTTTTCATTGATTTCAGGGAGAGGGAGACAGAGATAGAAACATCACTGACCATAGAGAATCATCAGTTGGCTGCCTCCTTCACACCCCCTAATGGAGATCGAACCCAAAACCCAGGCATGTGCCCTGACCGGGAATTGAACTGTGACCTCCTGGTTCATGGGTCATTGCTCAACCACTGAGCCATACCATCTGTGCTATAGTTTGTTTTTCATGAAAATACCCATGTTCATTACTACTACTAGCTCACAAGTTTATATCTCTTCCTGTATTTTTTTCTCTTCCTGTATTAATCACTCTTTTTGATCAACCAATTTCTCTGATCTCTCCTAAAACAGTTAAGAACAAAATATACTTATGAATTGGGAACATTAACTTGTGTTTGAGCAGCCTTAAAATTGATTATCTTCATTTTAGCTGGTTGTTTCTCTACTGGAGTCATTATTAGCAATTTAAGAGAGAACTTTAATAAATCCTTGAATGCTGAAGCCATGTTAGTCCTCCTGTTTTAGCTTCCACAAATCCCACACTTGTCCCATACCCACAGTGTGTCCTCAAATACATGTTGGGTTGATTATTCAAAGAGAAAATACGTCATCAGTCTTTATTGGGGTGTTAAGTGACACTTTTTGAATGATTGTAAGAGTTTACTAATTTTGTTCTAAATTATGTAGAAATCTCTTCTATTATTTTAAAAACTTCAGTTCTAGAATATTAGAGATGTAAGAAACCTTATAACACATCTAGAATGATCTGGAATTCTTTGGCTAAGGGCTTTAAAACATATTCTCTTTTATTTTTAGAAAAATAATCCTGCTATAGTAATTGTAGGCAACAATGGACAAATCCATTATGACCATCAAAAGTAAGTATGTGTTTTTTACATTATTCCTGATTTCAGCTTCTTTTTGGAAACCTAATAAATATATTATTTCAAATATGAACATTTTCCAGATGAAATAAGATTGTTCTTTTTCTTGAGATTTATTTTGTAACTAGGTGGAAAGGTCTTATTTTAATTTGGTTCTTTGTTGTTATTATTAAACCTCACCCCAGGATATTTTTTCCATTTTTAGAGAGAGTGGAAGGAAGCGGGGGAGAGAGAGAGAGAAGCAGTTGTTGATTTGTTGTTCCACTTATTCATGCATTCATTGGTTGGTCTTGTATGTGCTCTAACCGGGGACCAAACCCCCAACCTTGATGTATCAGAATGATGTTGTAGGCCAATGGTGGGGAACCTTTTTGCTGGCAAGGGCCTTTTGGATATTTGTAACATCATTCGAGGGCCATACAAAATTACCAACTTAAAAATTAGCCTGCTATATTATTGGTCAAACATTTACTTAATTCACCCCTAATGCCTTGGCAGGGCCAGACCAAATGATTTTGTGGGCCGGATGTCCCCCTCCTTTGCTGTAGCTATTTGGCCAGGGCTATATAATACTTTTAAAAGTTAATGAAATATTCTTGGCTCTCAGTGATGCCATTTATCATGTTTATTTGTTTTTATTGAGATGTTTGATCTTTCAAAAATAAGGTTTGGAACCTTGACTAACCTGATGACTAAGAAATTTATGCCACCTTCTTCCACCTTAGAATTGGTATATTTTAAGATTCTTGGGGGGTACAAAGCTTCTAAGTATTTAGTGTATTTGTAATGTGTGGGAATTAGGTACCTACATTTTTTAATTCTACATGTTTGTTGTGGGAGGAAGTACCTTCTAGCCAGTCAATAAAACTTGGAGAAAATTTATTCATCCACATTCCAGTTTACTGTTTCCTACCTTAGTGGTTTTTTTTTACTCTGGTAGATACCTGTGGAACTATTTATAATTTTTAAATATGTATTTTTATTGATTTCAGAGAGGAAGGGAGAGGGAGAGAGAGATAGAAACATCAATGATGAGAGAGAATCATTGTCTGCCTCCTGTACCCCCCCCCCCCCCCCCCAATGGAGATAGATCGAACTCAGAACTCAGGCTTGTGCCCTCACCGGAATCGAATCCTGATCTCCAGGGTCATAGGTTGACGCTCAACCATTGAGCCACACTGGTAGGGCCTGTGGAGATATTTAAATAAAGGTGCCAGACCTTCTTGTGATTCTGATTCTGCACTAGAGTGAAGGACTTCACCCCAATCTCACATCGAAGAGTAGTGTCGCTTTGCCCTCACTATCAGCACATGCTAATAGTGGCTCCTCATGTTACCCAAAGACTTTATCTTAACTTGATACTATTTTAATCTTTCTAGATATGAATCATTTTAAATATGAGTTTTTAAATATTAAAAAGCTTATGTTTCTTTTTGTTTTCCTTTCCCTCATATTATAGTGATGGTGCTAATCAAGCTTTAGCAAGTTGCCAGAGGGATTTTCGTAATAAACCCTATCCTGTCCGGGCAAAGATTATATATTACCAGAAAACATTGACAGTAAGTACCATGTGTTTAGTGATAATCAAATGAACAGTATTCTTATATGACTTTTAATTTTCAATCTTTGATATAAATTAACTGCATTTAAATTTGAGTATTGTTCGTGTTTCTCATTAATATGAGAAAACAGAAGTGGTTTCAAAGCTTGATGTAAGTGGTCATGTGTTATAAAACCTGGCCTCTAGGTTTTTATTTAGTCAGTAAATATCTAAGCATCCTATTATGTGCCACACATTATATGCATATCCAAGCCATCAGGATACAAATATAAGTAAGGCAAAGATCATTTTCTCCAAAGAGCTTGTAGTCTAATGCAGGAGACACTTGTGTGCATTACTATGCTGTGTGGTGAATGCTACAACACAGATACCCCTTAAAGCAGCGGTCGCCAACAGGTGGTCCAAGGACCATTTGTGGTCCGTGAAGTCCGAAAGGTTGGCGACCGCTGATTTAAGGAAACCTTTGGGTCAGTGCTCACCAACTGGTGGTCCACGAACCACTGGTGATCCGTGAGGTCTGAAAGATTGGTGACCGCTGCCTTAATGGATCAAGAGTGTAGCTTAAACAAGTTCTTCAGGTCTTGTATTGTTTATAGCATAAGGAGCAGTTTAAAGCAAGCATGCCTTGTTGACATGCTTGATTTAAAGAGTTTTAAGAAGGAAAGTGAAATAATTAGATTTGCAATTTAGGAAGAAGACTTAGGCAGCAGTGTTCTTATTATGGTATTTGTGAAAGGAGCAAAAGATACAATCATTTAGACTCACTGACTTTTAATGGGCCATGCCCTGTACTTGATACTTTACATGCAGTTTCTCATTCTTTCTAACAGCCCTATGGGATGGGCACCACCAGTTACATGGGGAAGTTGAATATGGGAGGTTTTAAGAAATTTGGACAATGTCATACCAAATAAGTAGCAGAACTGATTTGAACCCAGCAGCCTCTTAACTGTAAGACTGTGCTTGTGGTCTGAATTAAGAAGAGTGATTAGGAGGTAGAGACTATAGCACTTAGTACTAGTTTGCTTGGGGTGGAAGGAAGAATGCAGTTGTGGAGTCAGAGATAGTTCCTGAATTTGTACAAAAGTAGTACTAGCCAAGAGTGGCCACTTGTTTCTGTTTGAGGGGAAGTAGGAAGGCCTAATTTTGCAAAGTTCTGTCAGTGGTGGTAAAGATTAGGTCACCCAGGGAAAATGTTACAATATTCTTTCCAAATTTTTTGGCAAGATGCTTGTCAATATGAAAGGTCAAGTTCTATATAATGCTGCCCTAACTGGTTTGGCTCAGTGGATAGCGCGTCGGCCTGCGGACTGAAGGGTCCCGGGTTTGATTCCAGTACGGGGTGTGCAGGAGGCAACCGATCAATGATTCCCATCATTGATGTTTCTGTCTCTCTCCCTCTCCCTTCCTCTCTGAAATCAATAAAAAATATATATTTTTTAATAAAATTCTATATAATGCCTCCACTCTTAACCTCAGTGACCCTTATTTGGATGGGGCTGGTGATGGTGTTCCTGGAGCCCAAGGGTTTTGAGAAGGCTGACTACTGCTTGATTGGGGTCACGAGAAGAGTACTCATGTGTCAGGTTGATTCCTGTGCTTAGAATCCTAGGATTCTTTTAAGACATCTCGTGTCATTACTTCAAAAACAGTGTCTTTTTAGTGTTTTCATTTTCCACCATTTTTGTCAGTATGACTTCTGTCACTTCTGTTTTTCTGCTAACCAAATGATAGTCCAGTTACCTTCCTAATTTAATGAAGAGCTCACTATTTGTTAATAAGGTAATCTATTTCATTTTCAACTAGCTATGGTAAAAGTTGTAAATTCAACCTATTCTTTTTAGCTCTCTCCCTGGGGTTTCAGAACAAGTCTGATCTCCCTTTTGTGTGAACCATTCAAAGAAATCATGGTTCCCTACGAATTCTTAAAAAAAGGTGAACCATATTCTATTTTAGAAAGATTTTCATGGGAAATTATCACATTTGTCTCTGTAAGCCTTTGACACATAGTAGGGCAAAAGCCATTTTCTTAAGTGAAATAATTACCAAAAATAAGTGAGGTTTTTTAGTAGATAGGGATTACCCTTTATAATAGTGAGAGAAAGCTGATAGCTTTTTGACTGTTGGTTATTAGACCAAATATAAAGATCAACTAATACTAGACATAAATTGACTACTTGAAATCCCTTTTACAATGTCTGAATGTCTGTTTAAAAGCTGTAGCTACTGTATGTCTCTCTAGGTAATGATCAATAATGGCTTCACACCAGATAAAAATGATTATGAATTTTGTGCCAAAGTGGAAAATATGATTATCCCTGCACAAGGACATTTTGGAATATCTGCTGCAACTGGAGGTCTTGCAGGTAAATCTTGCCATCTTTAACATTAAAAGGTTGTGAATTGAGTTTTGTTGGGAATACTATATTTTAGAGATGTGTAGACTTGTTTACTTTTAACCTTTAAGACTAGGTGTAAGCTTCCCATAGCCAACAGGGCCAGTCTTTTGGTCTCTTGGGACTGCTTATTCTCTACTTAGATTCTGCAGGAATACAGTTGGCTGGGGCTACATACACTGATGTTAGAGCATCGGTGCGGGTGCCGTTTCATAGTGAAGGAGACATTTAAAGTTGAAGCTATAAAGGTTAATTACCAAATGTTTTAGGATACTGCGAGGTGTCACTACACATTTACATGAATTTGGTATCCTGAGGAAATATTATTGAGGACTAAATGTTAAACAAGATATATTTACCTTTTTTTTCCATGTGTGATCATAAATGAACTTACCATTTGACATTAATACCATCTGGTTTATATGGTACATTATACAATATTTTTATTATTTTCAAATATATAAATTGTTCCTTACAGCAACACAGGGAGGGAGAGAAAGACGATAGATTTTTACCTGATTTTAGATGAGTTTGCCAAATCTTGAATTAAAGGACTTTCTAAAGATCACATGGCC
This sequence comes from Myotis lucifugus, assembly GCF_000147115.1. NCBI lineage: Eukaryota > Metazoa > Chordata > Mammalia > Chiroptera > Vespertilionidae > Myotis > Myotis lucifugus. The sequence goes on along the minus strand of NW_005871084.1, from coordinate 3,406,850 downwards.
AGTAACGGTCAGATCCAGGCAGGACTTGGTTTGGATTCTGACTCCTCTGAGTCCAGGGCTCTATTTCATTGCATGACTGCTCCTAAAGTTACCTAACCTACATTGTACTATTACAGTTTTCTCTTTAATCTGGCTGCATATCTAGATCTCCATAATCGTGGCAGAAAGCTTCAAGATTGCTGCACAGTTGGAATTAATTGCTCTTGCTTTGTGGATGTGACTAGCCAGGATTGGCATTTTATTCAGTCTTAGGAGGTTTGATCTGCTAGGTCCCTGTTTTCAGCTTAAAATTAATTATATTTTTATATAAAATAAAATTGTTAATATCTGTTGTGTGAGGGAAACAATTATGCATGCTGTTTTAGAGGAATCATATTATCTAAATTGTGATGCTTTGAGAGTAAAAGGAGATGCTCTTAGTAATGTCAGGACAACATGGATAAATCAGGATACTCCCTATAAACCAGGAAGCAGTGTCAGGTTTATCACTAGAAAGTAAAGCACGAAATGGTAAGTGCTATAAGACAGGTAGGTAGAAACAGACAGGTACAGGAAATATGTGTAGGACAGGATTTTGTCTTACTTGGCCGGGACATATAGTCCATGAAGGTTTATGGGACAATATGGTAGGATGTTGGTGCCAGGGTTAGGAGTTTGGGCTTGATTTGACCCTTCATTTGTTTGTTCATTCCCCTATCAGACATCTATTAAACACCTGTTTTATTTTAAACACTGCTAAATGTTCTAGTTTAGGACTGAAGAGAGTGAATTTCACTTATTTCTAATGTAAATCTTTCTGATGAATTTTTGTCTAAGCTCACAGCACCATTGCATTTACCAAATTAGAGCTAATTTTTATTTCCCTTACTGATTATTTTTTAAAGCAATTAACTATGTACAGATTTACAACCATAAAAATAACCTATTATGGAACTTTTTCCCATTTTTTTTTAATTTATAGATGACCATGATGTCCTTTCTTTTCTGACTTTCCAACTGACTGAGCCTGGGAAAGAGCCAGTAAGTATAAACAGGTTTTCAAAAAATTTATTTTCAGGTTAAACCTAGATAGGCAGCCAGATTAAAGAGAAAATTGTAACCTGAAAACCTGGGGAGACTGACTTAGGTTTGCCTCTTATTTCTGCCAATTACTGCCATCTGACCTTCTGCGAGTTACTTTGCATTTCTTCACTGGTAAACAGGTGTTTGTATTGGCTATCTCGGGACATCTGTAAGCACTAAATAAAGCAATGTACTTCTGACAAGCTCGATGAATGGGATTGGCTGTTAGTATTTTTGGTTGGAATTATTAGTAGAACATTTTCATGTTAACCTTTCAACTAGTGGTGGAGTAGTTACAATGAGAAAAGGACATATATTGAGGTTAATTGTTTTCTTAATTTTTTTTTAATGATTTGTTCTTTAAACTCCAAAAAAGCCTACACCAGATAAAGAAATTTCAGAAAAAGAAAAAGAAAAATATCAGGAGGAATTTGAGCACTTTCAACAAGAACTGGATAAAAAAAAAGAGGAATTTCAGAAGGGCCACCCTGACCTTCAAGGGCAACCTGGTGAGTTGGAGCGAAGCTGTCCTCAGGACTGCAGCATTGGTGGTGGCCCGTGTGTGTCCTGAACACTTTCATTCATCTCATCCTCTCTTATCTGGCACCTGCCAAGTCATTTCCGGAAATAATCTATGAGCAAGTCTTCAGTCTTTAAAGGGCTTGGAGATTGATGCTTTCACCAGTCACAGTGGTGTAGTGCAGTTGGCGGTAAGGACTCCAGCGGTGCCATAGATAAGCAGTGACCCAGTGCAGTGTAAGCCCCATGAGGACAGGGGCGTTGTTTTTACTGCTGTGTTCCCTAAACCTAAAAAGCAACCATGCTGACTAAGTAGTTGAAACTCAATATTTGTTGAAGGAAATTGGCTAAAGTTGATTTCTTGCCTTTTAGTGACACACAATTACCTTATTTATACAGAGGTAATACTTGAAAACTGAACTATTGGGAGAGTAGTGTGAAATGATTATCTAGCTCTCTTCTCCTTCCTACGCAACAATTCTGGACTTTAAAGGTTGAAAATTTTAAAATACTTGTCTAAGCCACTGTAATTAAGAACCTAAGTGTGCTACATAACAAAAATAAGACATAGCAAGGCCAAATAGAGTGACTTTATCTTATTTGCTAACTTTTGCTATCTGAATTGTTCCCCTTCAGCACAATTGAACTGTTTGTAGTATGTGATTCTTAAGTGACCAACAGTACGATTCACACTTAAGTTAAAAATAAGATATAAATTTTACTCTTTTCTCGGATTTGTTTTAAGTATCACGTGTTTAGTGAGCATATCTTGAAGCTTATTGTAACGTGTGGATGAAACTTTTCAGTATGGTCAGGTATAAAAGGAAAATCAGGTCTTTTTCCCTCCATTCCTTAATCTTTTACACTAATAACATGCACAAATTTTAAGAGTATAGTTTGATGAATTTTGACAAGATATGAATACCCATTTCACCATCACCAGATCAGTACACAGAATATCACCCAGAAAGTTCCCTCATGTCTCTTTCAAGTCAAACCCCCTCCATAGAGGTAACCGCTATTCTGATTTTATTAACATAAATTAGTTCTGCCCATTCTTATAAATAGAATCTCACAGTACATTTGAAAGAGAAAATGATTTTTAGGTGAAAAAAGTCAGACTGAATTTACAATAAATGTTCAACCACCAGACATGACAAAAACAAACAGTAATTTAATCATGATGGAAATTATCTGCATATTCACTATTGGGGAGATTATACCGTGTTGGTGATGTTCTAATTTTAATATATATTGATACCTTGGTCACTTACCGTATCTTGAAAACTATGTGTGCATAAGTGATTCTTAAGTGATTAGTAACAAATTACTAATTTTAATTTGTAATTTCCATTTTAGCAGATGAAATATTTGAGAGTGTAGGAGATCGTGAGCTGAGACAAGTCTTTGAAGGACAGAATCGTATTCATCTTGAAATCAAGCAGTTGAACCGACAGTTAGATATGATTCTTGATGAACAGAGAAAATACGTCTCTTCCTTGACGGAGGAGATCTCTAAAAGAGGAGCAGGAATCCCAGGGCATCATGGACAGGTGAGCTTTGAAATACGCAGATATGCCCTAGTTAGTTGGCCTGATGGAGAAGAGGTAGAAAAGAAAGGCTACTGTGCTCTGTGTTCCTATAGAATGTGGATTATTGAGCTGGCAGCTCATATTTTGTTTTTCCTCCAGGTCTCTCAGCAAGAACTGGATACCATTGTGAACACTCAGCATGAAATTCTGCGACACGTAAATGAAATGAAGTAAGTATACAACAATAACGTCTTAGTGTTAGGTGCTATTTTTATCCTAAATTTGTGACTATTCTAAATATTCAGGCACATTATTGTTTAAGGTTCCTGCATGAGGGTAAGAATCACATTCTAGATTCATTTTATAAGTACTAAAGTTAATGTAAAATACAGGAACTTTTGACATTTAGAAACTACAAACACATCTAAATTTTTTTAATTGTTCTAAGCTAGATAAGAAGAAAATGCTATAGCATCTTTAAAAAATTAGGTTTGTCCTAGTTACTTGACACAAGGCAGACATAGTCGTACATAAAAAGAATATGGGTAGTACACTGAGTGGCCAGATTATTATGACAACCCCATCAGTACTTCATTGACACCTCCAAAAATACTGAATATTGAAAACTTCCTAAGCAAATACTCTCAAGATTTTATTATTATTTGCATAACTAATTCACTTCATTGTACTGATGGGGTAGTCATAATAATCTGGCCAGTCATAATAATCTGGCCACTCAGTGTATATAACAACCCTTTGGAAAATACTAGGGCAGTAAGCATGCATACCATTGTAGGACTGAAGTACAAGCATACCTGATGCAAGAACTTACACTGGAATGAAAGAATTTTGAAGGAAATATGCTATGTGTGACTACCTCTTTTTTATTCCATCTTGTATCCTAAGAGAGACTGGACAAAGAGTTGGAGCAGAGAAGAGATACTGTGTCCTTATTACAATGAATGATAAGTTTCTAAAAAGGATCCACTTATACAGATAATTAACAGCTTTCAATTTCAGGAGCAGAGAAACAGCCAAAATGTCATGTTTCATAAGCTAATACTTTAGAGCACTGCCCCAACCAGTACAACCCTTGACAGACAAGAATGTCAAGATGAGTTCTTTAGGATTAGAAAATTAAACAGGATTAGGTTGAATAGAAGGTGAAAGTATCAAATACCTAGACATTAAAGACAACCCAACTTTAACAGCAAATTTTTATTTCTTTCAGTTGTACTGTTTTGCATTTAAAAAAATCTTGAAGTTGTAAACGCAAGATTAAAATATATACGATGCTGAATGAATAGTTAAATAGTTTTAGAAATAGACTGATTCATGTAAAATTTTTTAAAATCTTTATTTTAAGCTAATTTTAGACTTCAGAAGTTTCAAAAATAGTAGTTTCCATATATCCCCCCCATCTTCCCCTAATGGTAACATCTTAGATAAAGGTAGTACAATGATCTGAACCAAGAAACTAACATTGGTACAGTACTATTAACTAATGATCTTAATCAGATTTCACCAGTTTTTCACTAATGCCTTTTTCTTTTATTTTTAAAAATATATATATTTTATTGATTTTTTAAAGGGAGAGGGATAGAGAGTTAGATACATCGAAGAGAGAGAAACATCGATCAGCTGCCTCCTGCACACCCCCTACTGGGGATATGCCCGCAACCAAGGTACATGCCCTTGACCAGAATCGAACCCGGGACCCTTGAGTCCGCAGGCTGACGCTCTATCCACTGAGCCAAACCAGCCAGGGCTAATACCTTTTTCTGTTCCAGGATCTCACGTGGCATTTAGTTATTTTTGTTTAGACTTCTGCAGTCTCAAATAATTCATTTTTGTCTTTCATGACCATACAAATTCCAAGAGCATTGATCAGTTATTTGGTTTATTGTTCTTCAATTTGGGTTTATTGGTATTTACTCATGATTGGGTGGAGGTTCTGCATTTTTTTACAAGAATACAACAGTGTATCATGTTCATGATATCCGAATGTCTTATCACTGATAATGTTGGCTGTGATCACTTGCTTATGATGGTTTCTTCCCAGTTTATCTTCATTAAAGTTACTACCTTTCCCTTGGTGGTTAATAAATATTGTAGGAGAGATACTTTGAGACTATAAATGTCCTGTTTCACTTTAAACTTTTGCTCATTGATTTTAGTGTCATTGATGTCTTGCCTGAAACAAATATGTGGTATTTACCAAATGCTGATTTTTCTATTTCCATCATTTCTTCTGCATTTATTTATTGGAATTCTGTATGGACTAGCTATTCCTCCTCCCCCATTTATTTATTTAATCAATTATTTATATCAGTATGGACTCATGAATATTTATTCTAAGGGTTATAATCCAATACCATCATTATTTATTTTGTTATTCAAATTGTCCCAGCTCTGGTCATTAGAAGCCTCTCCATGTTGTCTTTTGTGTTCTTTCAACAAGCCCCCATCATTTTTTATGCATCTCTTTACTTTCTGATACCACACTCTGTTTCAGGCACATCTTGTATTTTCTCTGCTCCAGCTCTAGAATCAACCACTTCTCCATTGAGACCTGGTTCGTTTTATTGGAGAAAGGTATTTTTAGAAACCAAGATCTGGGCACTATGTGTGCTCATTACTACTGGAATGCCATTGATTCTAGGCCCTCTCAGGGAGTAGGTGAACATATACTAATCCACACATGTACACATTTCTCTATTTTTGTATCCATCAATCAACATTTATATTAAAAAACCATGGGATTATGTGAATACTTAGGATTCTAGTTGGACTGGACTGGACTAGAATGAATAGTACAGGGTTGATTTTAGCCTATCTCCTTTTCCTATTTGAACATTCTTTCTCCGACAGGGAGAAATTTGATTCTTAGTATCTATAATATATTTACTTAATTGATTTAATTTTAGTGGGCACATAAGTGGTTTCAAATTAACACATATCTGTGTGAGAAACACATTTACTGATGGATTTATATGAAGTTTCTTTTGCCTCTAGCCTTATAATATCTAGTTTAATTCTCTTCTTCCCCACTCTCTTCAGTATGTTTATGATATCCTATATAATAAAGGGCCAATATGCAAATCGTCTGAACAGCGAATGACGGTTGCTATGACATGCACTGACCATGAGGGGGCAGACGCTCAATGCAGGAGCTGCTCCCTGGTGGTCAGTGCACTCCCACAGGGGAAGCTGAGCTCAAGGCTGGCGAGTGCAGTTGCAGTGGCAGTCGGACATCCCTGTGGCAGTCAGACATCCCCCAAGGGCTCCTGGACTGCGAGAGGGTGCAGGCTAGGCTGAAGGACCCCCTCCTTCCCCCGCTCCCAAAATTCATGCACTGAGCCTCTAGTTTGTTTATAATACAGATAGGCTTTTTGTTAGTAGTTGTATTGCTCCTACATCTGGTTGATTTTAATTGTTTATATTTTGGGTATATGAATGGTTAATGAATACTATGGTTCTAAGAGCCAAAAAGATATATATTCATTGACGTATCATTCCCTCTTCATCACTACTACCCCTGCCCTATTCTTCCTTCTTTTCAGCCCTTTCACACCCACCCTTGTTGGTGACCCATCCAATTAATTTCTTGTTTGCTCTTCCTGTACTTCTTCTGCACATGTGTGTTTTCTTAGGTTTTCTTCTTATGTGGATGGTAGCACACTCTAGATATTCTTTTAGTGCTTTGCTTACCTTACTGAACAGTAATGCTAAGAACATCTTAAGATTCAGTTAGTGCTTAGTAAATCCTAGCCATCTGTTCGTATTGTCCATGAAAGCACTTACTTAGGGTAGTTAACAGTCCTTGTAAACTTCCACTTACTGAGACCAAATGTCATGTATACAATAAGTTAGTGTAAAAACTGAACTCAAATTTCTGAATTTGTCCTGTAGAGCTTTTTCTTCAGAATTAAGTTTTAGAAAAAAAATTAAAGAGATAGAAAATATCTGCCTTTTATGTTCAATGTGGTTTGTGTCTTTATGGATTTTCATTTTCTTAAGGAATCATAGAATTACAGCTTTAGCAGAAACATGGAGTTCAATCCCCTTCAGTATACAAAAAGAGAAAACAAAAAGGCTCTGAATGATAAAAGATCACAATATGAATATAGTCTGAATTAATTCTCATTATCTCTTCATTTTTAAATGTTCTTTCTACCATATAAAGCCTTATAGAAATTTTCAACCGTATTATCCACTTTCAACAGTTATTAATAACCTGATGTTGTCAGCCCGAGCCATTCATGATAAAATGCCTTATCAACTAGTCTAAGTTTTAGTAGCTGGTGATGGCCCTCACCTGAATCCATCATTTCATCAGAGGTTGAGGAAGGGTGACATTCCCATTCTAAAATTTCCTCTCCATTTAAAAAGAAGAATTTCCCCCATCACTTGTTATCCTAAGCTAGTTCCGGAAAGGCGGAATAAATACTTGATTCTTTCTCCTTACCATTTTTTCAGGATAATGAGTCAGTTCCCTGGCAATCTCTAAGGTTAAGTGATGAGGTAGTGAGGGGTGATGATTTTTTTTTTCAACTCATGGATTTTAACATATTTTGCTGTTTTGAGCCACTAATCTTTGTAAATAATGTTCAAATTGTCCCATCTTTGGCCACTAGTGCCCCCTTGAAGTTAGCTTCAGTGTCCTTTCAGCACAGCCCCATTGGTCTTTGGTAGCTTCCCTCCTTTCCAGTGTAAGTCTTTCCAGGTTTCTCTTGTACATTTCTGGAAAGAGAAATGGCAAAAGGCATTTTTCTTTGGAGCCCTGGCAATGTTGTTTATAGGCAGTCAAGTGCTTATTGCTACTGGATTGTCATTGCTTCTAGGCCTTTTCAGTGGAAAGAGTTACAAATGTTTTTTGAGCTTTGCCATTTGTATGTGGTAGCTTGTGTCCTTTGTTAATTGGTTATATATTTTAAATGTTGAATTGAAGGTATTAAGTGCTCTTTTTGGTGAGTAGACAGCATTTAGCATTTCATGTTTACCTCATTTATTGTGTACCTATTGCATTCTAGCTACTGTGCTAGACTTTTCACAACATGTTCACATATTCTTCTGGACTGCTCTTAATTATCCTCTTCTGTACCTTCAGCCTATCCCTGTAATATAATACTTAAGCTGCTTAGCAATCTTTCTTCACTCTTGGTCATCACATCTCATTCAAGATACTCACCACTCTCCTCAAGCCCTATGACCCAGCCCACCACTGAAGCTCTCAGTGGTCGTCTTGATCTTGCATCTGAATAGTGGAATCACATTTTACATGGAGATTATATTCTGAAGTCAGTGTGTGTAAGGTGAAATGTTGTATAAAGTCAAAATTACCCTTCAAAAAGATGACACATTGAAGACTACCACACCATTGCTCAGTATGCTAATCAACCAATTTTTTCTTCATATTTGAAACAGATGCCTCTTCAGTTGAGTTCTAGTTGAGGCAGTAGATTTGTATATCGGGGCTATCTGATAGAATTGCTAGGGGAATAGACAGAATTACATCTGACTTAGGGGTCCCAGGACCATCCCTAGGTTCTGTGATTTGCTAGAAGTACACAGAACTCAGAAAAGCTGCTATACTCACAGTTCTGTTTTATAACAACAAAAGGATAGAATAAAATCAAAGGAAAAAGGTAAGTAGGATGAAGTTGGAGAAACTAGATACAAGCTTTCAGTTATTTCCGTGCCCAGTGGAGTCCCATGCACAGTGCTTGTTCCCCTGAGGAGTGACCTGTGACATGTTCAGTGAGGAAGCTCGCCCGAGCCTTGGGGTCTGGAATTTGTATTAGATGTCACTTAGGCATGAAGCACCCATGTGACTGACCTTAACTACTCAATCTGCAGTCCCCCTAGAGGTCAAACTCATATAGCACCTAAGGCTCCAGGCAAATCACATGCTTAGCATAAACTCTGTGGTGGGGTCCAAGGCCCCAGGTAGACAAAAACACTCTTATCATGAAGGATATTCCAGGGGCTTAGAGGTTACCTCCCAGGGGTTGGTCAAGGGCCAGTCCTGAAAACCTTTGGAGTGTGCAGGGTTAATTCTTTACTGCCCAACATTAACATCTAGGAAGATTTGAATTCATTATGTTATATAATACCCATTTATAATACTGGTTTTAACACAAATTATTTAGTGTTATTCTCTATGTGATTTGATGACCTTTAGTAAAAGATAAAGGCATAATGTTAAGTTACAGTTTTATAAATTATTTTCCAATGTTGGAAATAATTCTGTTTTCCAAAATATTTATGTTCTCTTTCTGTTTTTTTATTATCTGAAATATTGAGCTTGGAAGTGTATCTAATCATTTGAAAATCTGTGATGGAAAAAAGTCATCTTTCCAGTGATTCCATTGTCTAAAGGGATTTTCTATTCCAGGAATTCCATGAGTGACACCGTCAGGCTAGTCAGCAACATCCAGCATCCTGGGTCTGCAGGGGGCGTTTATGAGGCCACCCAGCACTTCAATGACATCAAAGAGCACCTTCACGTAGTGAAGCGGGACATAGAGTCCCTAGTGCTGCGGAACGCGGTGAGCTCTCTTCTTTCTAGCTTCATAATGACCAGCCTTCTTTAGGAAAGGAAGAACACATATTCTGTTATATTCTACTGAAGCTATTTTCACTTTTTAGTTCATATTCTTTTATAATACAGGGGTGGGCAAAAGTAGTTTTACCATTGTGAGTACTCAAAACAGTTTATTCTTGTATTGTTATTTATTTATTTATTTTATTTATTATTATTATTATTATTATTATTATTAATCTACCCCCCCCATATTCGGTGGAATTTTTCCATATGTCTGTAAGTTCTACATCATGCTTCCATAGTGTATGGAATAGAATTTTTTAAAATTGATTGCTATTCCAATTAGTGAAACTATCATAATCTCGGACTTTTTTTTAGGTTCTTTTCTGTAAGTTTTCTTTTTAAAAAGTTCTTGTTTTCAGTAATGATATCTCTCAACAACTTTGAAAAGATAAATGTCTCTCTTGACAAACTCTTATGTTAGACAGACCGACTGTGCCAGGTAACCCAGATTTGTCTTTCGGGTGTTAAGGAAGTGCAGATCTAAAGCTGATAGCAGCTTTCTCTAAGCAAGATTCTTCTTTTTTTCAGCTACTTTTCCTGTCTTGTTTCATTTTTAAATCTTTTTTGTTTGTTTTCGTTTTTGTTTATTGGGTACTTTTTATAGTGTAAGCCCCCTACATTTTTGGAGATTGACAATAAATATTAAAAACAGCTAACATTTTTTTGAAATATAAGATGCATAAGAGACAATATTGAAGACAGATCCCTAGTACTTTTTTTTTCTTAATTATTGGCTTTAAAAGCCCTTATAAAATTCACAAATGCTGGTAGCATTTGCCTCTTCCCCTTCAGTTTTCCAAATGTGGCTTAGTAGTTTTCTTATTGATCGCTACCTCTCAGCCTAAGCATTATTATCAATTTCCTTAATTTTGTTTGAGATTATTTTCCCCCCACTTGAGCCTTTGTTGAAAGGACCAAGTTGACGCTGTGGGTATTATATATACGTACTGAAGAACTTGTCCCATACGTGTAAGCATATTGAAAACAAATAATCTTAGAAGCCATTCTGTCTGCATACCTTGAGGGAATCTTTGTCTCTGATATTCAGTTATCTCCTTATAATAGAAGGAATACTCAAGGAAATAGGAAAAGAAACATTCTTCCTTTTTTATTTTATTAATTTTACAGGGGGTGGGGAGGGGAGAGAAACATGGATCTATCTTTCCACTGATCTATGCACTCATTGGTTGCTTTTTGTATATGCCCCTGACTGGGAATCAACCCTGCAACCTTGGCATATTGGGTCAATGCTCTGAACAACTGAGCTACCTGGCCAGGGTGGGAAAAAACATTTTTCAAAATACTAACTAGTAATGTCACATGCTTGAGAACTGCAAAAAGCCATTAGATTTGTCAGCAATTCATTGGAAGAGTAGCCATGTGATTGTCTGAACCAGAGCACTTTTGAGAGTGGTGCTGAATGCTCTCAAGTGTTCTAGTTCAGACAATTACATGGTTACCCTGTTGAAGGTGATGCTATTAAGAATTCCTCCAGTACAGCAAGCGACAGCTGGGAGTGCCTGGTCTGTGACCTTCAAGGACACTAAAATTATTGTCACATGATGAACATGGGAGATGGCAGTGAGTTAGTGACTGGACCGTGAAAGGTGAAGGCCATCCAGTGTCAACTACTCTTTCAGAAAGTTTGGTGGTGAAAGTTAAGGGATGGAATATATTTATAGGATGAATAATTGAAAATACTTGAGTTTACACAGTAGACCATGAGTTTTATAAAGATTTCACATTTCTTTTTCTAAAATACTAACTTGACTAATTATAATAGAGAGTTCTTTGCCTTATAGCCATCAAATGAAAGACCAAAATGCCCAGAACTGCCACCATTTCCATCATGTTTATCTACGGTTCACTTCGTTATATTCGTAGTGATACAATCGGTGCTATTCATTGGTTATATCATGTATAGGTAAGTCTCTAAAATTGGACCCAACATTTTTGTGTTTAATTTGAAATAATGAAGTTTTTCATGTTCATATACTAGAACTTTCAATATCTTTAAATTAGGTTTATACAAAACAAATATTTATAGTCTGTTTCAGTTCACCTGGGAATGCATGTACAGAATGTATACTTAATGTATTTTATACATCAAAAGATATTGTATATTTTAATTTTAAGCAGTCCTATTTCTTTCCAAAGTAAAGTGTATAGAAATTTTTTGTTTTTTCTTTCTCTTTCCTTAGGACTCAGCAAGAAGCAGCTGCCACCTGCAGAATCTAACTGTCCCTAGCTCATACATACACACCACACACGTCCACACACTCCTCTATCACTTCCTTGCGCTCTCACACTCTCTCCCTCCCTACCTTCCTGCTGGTCGCCATTTTTTGTTCCATGATTTGCAGTAAGAATGAACCGCAAAGACAGCCACATGTAAATTTGTGCATAGTACATAAAATCTATTTAAATTTCTCTGAATTTCTGTGCAGTAGAATACAGCTGAACAGAATATTGATAAATAAGAGGAAAAGTAATAGAAAATGGGACAACCCCCAGATATGAAAGATACCCCCAAGTCTCAGATGTTGGAGGTTTCTTTATTTAATATAAACACACTTCCCTCCTGCCCCTCCAAATATGAGGTCTAAGAGCTCCTCATCATGATTATTTTGTAACAGTCTTTTTTAAAAGTCAGAATTTTCTCCTCTAAGACCCAGTCCCCACAATCCTGTAATCTAATACTACTCCCTCTGAAATCAAAGAATATGTTGTCTGAGAGCATTAAGATCTGGATAATAGTCTGCATAATGATTATTGAAATATTTTTCCCTCTGATTATCAATTATATATTTCACCTTTAAAGGAAATTTTTTGGGAAATTAAGAGCTGCTCTTTGCCTAAAAAAAAAAAAATTAGGTGAATGCATTCCTCTGATAATAGTTTTTATGGGTATTTTGCCTGGTAATGTGTTCATTTCATGATCACTCATATGCTTGAATGTCTTTATTCTAATAGTGTCAGTTCAGTATCATGAAAACGTTTGCATTTGTATTTGTGATTTGAGGAACTTCTCCCCTCCTATGCAGCTTGTAAATTCAGCTCAGGTTGCACGTTTGAAGGATATTTTAGTTCACAAAACCCACGTGACGTCCTAGTTTACATTACTTCATATAGCCACATGTTGCCGACTCTGCATGCTTGTGTACGTCAAGCAGGCTGGGTAGGAGCAGTGTTAAGATTTTTGAAGGCAGAATTTGAGAAATAGAGTTAATACTTCTGATTCCCTTCTTTTAGTGCCAGAACTGAGGATATTGTGAAGTACTTGTTAGTAAGCTTGACCTTGAAATGTCAGAATGGAAGGAGTTGAGGTAGACTTTGTACAGAATCCTGGGCATTATTGAAACAGTCTGTCAATGACATTTTAAAAATGCACTTAAAAAGAAAAAGACTAAAACAAAATAAAATGCACTTCATTTTGTTTTCACAGCTGATGTAGACTTATTTTTGCTGGCTTCCAAATACCTTTATCTCTTTTAGCTAAAGTGGTTATCTTTCATTTGTTGTAGAATCCAAAATAATATTGTTTTGTAAAGTAGTGCTATTTAATTCTTCCAAGCCTTCATAAGTTTATTCTGAAATGTCATTTACAGATTGAGCTGACTGCTTAAAATCTATACAAAGACTCTGAAGAACTCTACATGTTAGCAGTACCTAACTTGAGCTACATATGCAAACAGTCCTAACATTGCTTTTTATGTTAGCATTTCTCCTAGAACACTGAACGAGAATATTCTAATGATTACTGACTCAGTTCAGTCACTTCAATGTAGAAAATGCTTCCATCGTGCTTTTCCTGGTACTGTTAACATTTTGAATTCATGTTTGAAAGACATCATCACAGAATTTACTCTTATTTCATAAAAAAAAATTAATACTTTCAGAAGAGTGTTTTAGTTTGTAGACTATGTACTGGGAAATCCTCTTGAGATAAAAGGCTTCCAAATATTCAGTATTACAAATCCGTGGTCACACGTGCCTGGACTTAGTGAGGAATACCAATCTATGCAGTGTATATTTTCAGCCTGAAATTCGGGAGGAGTCATTCTGACCATCCTAATAGAAACAAAGACAGCTGTTATGAAAGATCACGAGCATGACTCTTTTCTGCTTAGTAATTTAATTTGCTCAAAATTACTTGGCAAAGCAGTTTGCACAGGTGTTGATCATATTAATTGAAATTTGTTTTATTTTCCTCAAAACAATTGACTTGAGCTCATTTCTGAAGAAAAATGTATTTGCTCTGTGGAAAAATCAGTCACTGCCAGGATTCTTTCATTTCTGTACTGTTTTTGTATAATTGAATTTGTTAACTTGTCTCACACCAGCAAGTATTTTACAGGTGCCTTGGATTAAAACAAAATTGATTTTTAAATTATACTGTAAATCATGCTTATGATGCCACTTTAAAAAAGAAATGCAATTACATAATGGTTGACACCCTTACTTAATGTGCCTATTTGTGTTCTAATTGTTTAGATGTTTTATGCAGCTGGAAACTTTCCTGTGAAACCACAAACAATAAACCGTTTTTTTGTTACGTATTAAAGGGATATCAGTGTTTCTCACAGTGTGGTCCATGGACCTTCGGGTCCTGGAGTGCTTGTTAAGTATGCAGATCCCAGGGCTTCATCCAAACCCAAACTCAGGGGTTGGCTTCAAAATCTGTTTTCAACAGGCGCCTCAGGTGATCCTGAGCACACTAACTTTGAGAACCACTAAGAAGGGGAGTGGAGGAAAATGAGTATTGTTTTGTTGGCTTAAAGCTGAGCTGAGCACATAATGTAACTTTTGTTGTCAACTATATTAGCAACGTGCACTGAGTCTTTTATACTCACAGTTTACTTAACGCTCTTTTTACAGAAACTCTTGGTTTAGTAGCAGCTACAAACTAAACCCACATTGTTGCCTGTAGCTCTTCTTACTTTAGTTGATGGCTTTTAAACTTAAAAATCATTTTCAGATCATGGTCAGGCCATGAAAACTCCCATCTTCATGTCTGCCTGCTAAAGCTTTTTGCGTTCCTGATTGCGATTTTTGTGACATTTTATCTCAGACAATTGTACTTTTTGATAACTTGGGGAAAACAGAAACTACTTGAATAAGGGATTGCCAGGTCCGCTGCATCTCAGAGACGCGGTGTCTGTGACAACGTGAGAGTTGTGAATATTCAGATGTGATCTTTTCCTGCCATGTGCTTTTCATAGGGAGATCATGAACAAGTGATTATATTGGGGATTATTTTATTTATACGATCTAATGTGAAATCACCACTTGCAACTTTTTAGATCTGTATGTTGCCTGTTTAATATATTTCTTTAAAAGTTTAAAAGAATTTTCTACCCACTGTTAATTTTAATTGGATAAAAGTTTGTCAAGTGTTTTTTTTTTCTTTCTGATTGTTATTGATGCTAGCTGGAATTCAAGAAATGACATTGACCTTATTCAAATAAAGAAATATTTTAGTAAATTTACTTTTTCCTTCATTGTTCTCCAGTAATCGGTAGGTATTTATTTTCCAAATAGGCCCTGATTTGTGATAGTATTTCATTTATGACACACTGTATGCTCAGCCCTGGGTGGCGTATCACCTGCGGAATCAACACATGGGAGCATAAGAAGAGAGGAAGAGCCCTAACTGGTTTGGCTCAGTGGATAGAGCGTCGGCCTGCAGACTGAAGGGTCCCAGATTCGATTCCAGTCAAGGGCATGTACCTTGGTTGCGGGCACATCCCCAGTAGGGGGTGTGCAGGAGGCAGCTGATTAATGTTTCTAACTCTCTATCCCTTTCCCTTCCTCTCTGTAAAAAATCAACAAAATATATTTTTTAAAATAAAATAAATAAAAAAGAAAAGAGGTAGATATGGTCATGGATAAATGCTAACCCTGCTGATAATGAAAAATATAAATTAATTAAAATAATGTATTTGATGTTTTTACTCTTAATAATCAAATACTGCTAAAAGTATAATTAATCTGGAATCTTAGTCATTCATTATTAATGGCAGTAAAAAAATCTTTTAATCTTTTTAGCAAGCACCATTTAACCAAGTAATTCCAATTCTGAGAGTCATGCAGTATAAGAAGGAAAGAGTAGAGCTTTGTGTCAGACATCTGGGCTTGAATTTTGGCTCCGCCACTCAGTAAAGAAGACCTTCAGTTTCCTCATAATACTCTCCCCCATGGTTGGTGGCATGTAAAAGAGAATCTTTATAAAGTGGTGTCAGAAAATGGTAGACTAAGGAAATGGACCCCTCTTCTGAGAATATTGGATAAAATAAAAGATTTAAATAAATTAGATGGGTTTAAAAGAAATCAAAGGAAACTTAAGCTTGATTAGTGAGCTTGCAGGGGCTGTATGGTGGAAACTAGATGCTCTGAAGGCCCTAGCTAGACACTTTTGGGGGTACTGGGACATGGCCTTGCAGGCCATAGTGAACATCTGGGGTTTATTCAAGGAGCATGAGAAGCCTTTGGAGGGGTAACACCTAGTGGTCCCATTTATTTTCCCTTTCTGGAGGGATGAATGATTCTACACACAGCAGCAAATACAGTTACTGAATGTCCCAAGTAGAAAGGCCATTGTAATTAAGGATTAAAAAGTTTCCAAAGACACCCCATTTTCAATGGAATTATCTTTTGGGAAGACAATGAGAGACTTGACTTCATGAAACAAAGCAATGCCCGAGAGTGTTCAGTTTCCACACTGGTGTAGCTACCACCTAAGGGTCTCTAATGCTTGGCACTGCCCCCAACACACACACACACACACACACACACACACACACACACAAAAGGACTGGACAGGGAGAGGCTGCTTTACAAACTGGTTTTAGTTTAGAATTGACACCATTACCATTAATATTTCCTAATTCCTAATAAAGTGAAATTTTAAAAGATTCTCTAATCAATATAAATAATTTATACCAAAATATAATGAAATTTTTATTGTTTTGGTTTTTTGTTTTGTCAGACCTACCAAATTCATGTGACTTTGGGGAATTTCACTTTCTGACCAAAACTATTATAATAGGACAGATCTCAACAAATAGTCATTGTTATGGGAAATAAAAAATTTTAAATAGGTCAGCAAAAGAGAAAGCAGATCTTTAAGTATATAAAACAAGCATTTTAGGCAAACTGCAGATGACAGTTCTGTACAATCTGAAGGATAGTCATCTGTTTCCTGGAAGGGCTCATGTCTACAAAATAGGCATAGGTTGCAGCTAGCCCTTATCTCTTAAAAATGGAACTCCCATTTGACCAGTGATCCCACTTCTAGGAATATATCCTAAGAAACTCAATACACTCATCAGAAAGAACATGTGTACCCCTATGTTTATAGCAGCGCAATTTACAATAACTAAGATTTGGAAACAGCCTAAG
Source organism: Myotis lucifugus (assembly GCF_000147115.1). Taxonomy (NCBI): domain Eukaryota; kingdom Metazoa; phylum Chordata; class Mammalia; order Chiroptera; family Vespertilionidae; genus Myotis; species Myotis lucifugus. The sequence goes on along the minus strand of NW_005871084.1, from coordinate 3,389,726 downwards.
TGCCCATCAGCAGATGAGTGGATAAAAAAACTATGGTACATTTACACAATGGAATACTATGCGGCAATAAAAAAAGAAAACTCTTTTAACATTTGCAACAGCATGAATGGACCTGGAGAGTATTATGCTGAGTGAAATAAGCCAGTCAGAGAAAGATAAGTACCACATGATCTCACTCATATGTGGACTCTAATGAACCAAATAAGTTGATGATCAAAAATAGACCCAGAGACAAAAAACATGAATAGACTGTTGAACCTCAGAGGGAAGGCAGGGAAGGGTGGGTGGGTGGGAAGAGATCAACCAATGAACTTGTATGCATAACCCATGGATACAGAAAAGGCTGGGGGGGTAGGGGTGGGGGGGAAGGAGGACCTATGTAATACTTTCAACAATAAAGATTAAAAAAAAATAGCCTACATCTCCTCCTCACCCCTGCTTTGGAATGCTTTAATTAGAAAGATACTAATGTAGATTAAAGTCTTAGCCGTACTAGATTCCTCCCTTGACCTGAGGAAAACCAGAACCATTGAGAATCTGCTGTATGACTAGACATTGTCAAAGGTTTTCTCCAAGTACTGTACACCACTGAGCTTAAAGAGCACCCAGAAAGTGGACTGTATGTAAGAGAAGGCGACCCATCACATCAATGATGTGACCTATACGTCCCTACCCTCAGGATGGGAGCACCGAAAGTGTCCAGAGCGTCACTTCCATGCAGGCGTGCACCATTTCAGTGCAGAAGGCTGGGAGAACCTTCCAGATGTAAATTAAGGACCCACTGGCAGTCCCTTTGGACTTGCCCCAGTTAAGTGTTTATGTATGGGACACAGTAACCACCGAAGCAGGACAGAATCCAAGCAAATCAAAGGCAAATCCTTGCATAGCACAAAGTCCAATAACATAAAATGATGGATCAACGGATTATTTTTGCTTAATGAAGCATTTTGGGTTTTGAGTCTCATTGGACTCACTTTTCAATAGGACATGCTCTGGGCTAGAATTTGGAAATTGCACTACAGCCATATAATGTCAGACTAATTTAATTGAAGAACTCTGGATGTGCTTAGCATAATATAGAACTTAGAAGTGGGTGAGGAGGGAGGGTAGAAAATGGGAAGGATTTTTCCCTCTGAAATTAGCTTAGTGTATTAATTCAGGAAGTAGTCGGTTCCATCTGATTGTAGGCTTCCATAATCTGAACCATCTGCCCCTGCATCCGAGGTAGCTCGCCTCTAATCCAGCTTACAGCTGCAAACCACTCTTCTCCATCAGGACGCCCTTGAGGACATGAGGCCCTGCAAAGCCCTTTGCTCTTAAAGGCCTGGCTGTCATTGAAGATATTTGGAGAGTTTGTCTTTTTTCTCTTCTTCAGGTTTAGTCTGAGTTTTTGGGTTTCTTTTTCTGCAGCAGAAACAATGGCTTTCTTTATGAAAACTATGATAAGTAACCAGGTAAAGAATTTAGGATTTGGTAGCAGGTCTGAAGAAAATAAAGAAGAAGGAGGGACCTCGGATGCTGCCGCAGCTCAAGGGATGACCAGAGAGGAATATGAGGAATATCAGAAGCAAATGATCGAGGATAAGTGAGTATCTGTTACTTCATTTCCCTTTAAAAACAAAACGGAGTTCCTGCCGGCCTTACCTTCACCTGTTCCCTAGTATCCTTCTCTTTGCTCTGTAGATGCCTTTCCTTGTGCTGTCTGTCTGCCTCCAACCTTTGTGAAAGTGTTCTGCTAAAGTGAACAGTTTTGTAGCATCAGCAGTTACTATATCCTACCTGCATGAATAGAAATGAAAAAGAAAAAGTGAATCTATATGCTGTTTTTAAACAGCTTAACACTTTCTGATCAGGGCACGTTGTAATCAACCTCAATTTAAATATTCGCATGAAAAAATGTGAGCCTATCTTTATCGGTTTTCTGAAATTCACCCTCCTAGCACATAGAAAGCTTTCAAATTGTAAGAATTCAGACTTGGCACCTGGAAGAGGGCCTTAAAGAACATTTAGTGCAGCCATCTTGATCTCACATGTTGCAAATAAAAGCCTAGAAAGCACAACGTGACTTGCTTTTCAGACTATGAATAAATTTGTGGGCTGTGTATTATGAAAATTTTAAAGATACAGAAAAGAACAGTATAATGAATACCCATATATACCTATTATAGATTTTAAATCCTCACCTGAGGATACTTTCATTGATATTTTTAGAGAGGGGAAGAGAGAGAGGAAAACATTGATGTGAGAGAGAAGCATCAATCTGTTGCCTCCTGCAGGCAAACCAACTGGCATGTGCCCTGACAAGAATCGAACCTGTGACCTTTCGATATATGGGACGATGCTCCTATCAACTGAGCCACACTGGCCAGAGCATATGATATTATAACATATTTGCTTATAGATAGATTAGTTGGATGGATGGATAGATAGATAGATAGATAGATAGAACAACTTTTAAAGAAAATTACAGGAATCATCATACTTCACCCCTATTCAGCCATATACCTCCAAAAATTAAGGACATTCTGATGGCTATATAAAATGTAATAAAAATAAGATATTTATAATATTTTAGTTGTGTGTTATGGAATGTGAATATCACCAACAATTTTTCACTACAAAAGACTGATCTTTAAATAAGTGCAATCTATATGTAATTTTTTTAAGTTCAAGGTTGAATCAATTTAAGAGTCTTTTAGTAATCAAGTAAGAATTGAAACATTTATCTTGAGGTTCAATGTTCAGTATATGTTACAAAAGAAGAATATTTTTGCCACTATGGCTATTTTGCTAACGATCAGTTACATAAGAGTTGCCTAAGTCCTATTGCTAAGGTGATTATAAGTGAAAAGCTTAATGACCTGGAGGAAACTAAGTACAAAGACCTACATTTAATGGAAACCTTGTCTATTGTATTTTTTCTGAAAGAAATCATGGCTTAGAAACTATCTAGACTGGAATTAGCTTGACTCTGCAGTAAATGAAAGTCAGCTTTAAAAAGTAAATACAACCACAAAAGTGATGTTGATGCTAAGATAATGCTTGGGCAAAAAAAATAAATAAAGCAGCATTCCTTGAATATTGTCTAGTTTTTCCTATGGCATGTAAAAAAAACAAGTATGATAAAGAAATAGAAATAGAACAATAGCACCAAATTCTCAGCTCAAGTGGGCTTATAAAAGGAAAATTGTCAGGTATTTATTGATTGATTGATTTCACAGAGAAAGGGAGAGGGAGAGAGAAATAGAAACATCAATGAAGACAGAGAATCATTGATCGGCTGCCTCCTTCACATCCCCCAGCAGGGATGAGCCCGCAACCTGGGCATGTGCCTGACCGAGAATTGAACCATGTGACCTCCTGGTTCATAGGTCAGTGCTCAACCACCAAGCCATACCGGCTGGGCAAAATGGTTGGGTATTTAGACTATACACCTGATCTTTTAAAATATTTAATATGTCTCAGTAATGAATCTGCTCACAGATATGGCATCTGTTTGATTAACTAATGTCCTGGTTTTCCTTAATTTTATATCTGGACAGATCAAAGACCAAAACACCCATATGATATTGTTATTTATTGGATTGGGTTATTTGCCAGCTACTCTGTGTGTGTGTATGTTATAAATTTATGTAGTCATCTAATGTAAGAAATATTAATGAGACAATGGGACCAGCCTACTTCTCCATGGCAAGAACCATGACTTCTAGTCCATAGTACATTGCTTGAGTTTTCAAGAGCTTCATTGCCAAAAATACAACATAAAGAAGTGGGCATCAAAATGGTTCATCACAAGTTTCAGGTAGAGAGAGCTATAGACATCATAGTACATGCAATCATTAAAATGAATACTAGTAAATAGAAACCTTCTAAACCTGTCCTCGTCATTTTAGAAAAGTTGTGGGATTGACTCCACTAATTGTAATCTGAAACCTACCTAACAATGCACTCTACTGCACATTCGTTTTTATTTTACTTCTATCTTCAGATTTTTTTCACTACTGATAACATTAATACTGAAAGAAGTCTACACCTAAACAGAAAACATTTGGAAAAGTCTAAATAAAACAGCTATCTGCTTATCCCTCCATGGCTCTTAATTACATTAAAATGTATCTTTATCTTAGCTATGGTACAATTGCTACAGTAATGCTTGTAACTTGAACTTTGATATGCATCACAGACCAAAATATAAAATTATAAAAGCACTTAGAAAAAAGCATAGAATATCTTTGCAACTTGGAAGTAGGCAGAGATTTTTTAAACATGACTCTGAAAGCAATTACCATACAAATTTTAAGTGATAAATTTGATGTCAAAATTAAAAACTTCTGTGCATCAAAAGACACCATTAAGAAAATAAATAGGCAAGCCGCAAATATAGAAAATATTTGCAAAACATGTCTGATGAAGTACTGGGATCTAGAATGTAAAAATAACTTCTAGCCTGGCCAGCGTGGCTCAGTGGTTGAGCATCAATCTAGGAACCAGGAGGTCACGGTTCGAGTTCTGGTCAGGGCACATGCCTGGGTTGTGGGCTCAGTCCCCAGTGTGGGGCATGCAGGAGGCAGTCCATCAATGATTCTCATCATTGATATTTCTATCTCTCCCTCTCCCTTCCTCTCTGAAATTAGTAAAAACATACTTTTTAAAAAGAGTTGAACGAATACTTCACAAAGATATACAAATGGCCAATGAATACATGGAAAAAAAAAAGCCCATTATCATTAGTCGTCATGGAAATGAAAATTAAAATCACAGTAAGGTACCATTACACACATACCAAAATGGCTAAAATTAAAAAGACACAATGCCAAAAGTTGGTCTAAGTGTGATAGAATTCTTCTGGTTGATGAGATGTATGAGCGTATAACCACTGGGGTAAAGGTCTGACAGTTTCTAATAAAACTACACTTAGTCAACCCAATTACCCTATCACTTAGTAATTCTATGCCTAGATATTACCTAGGTGAAATGAATATACATGCTCACAAAAAGATTTGTACAAAAATGCTCATAGCAGCCTCATTCACAGTAGCCCCAAACCGGAAATAGCCCAGGTGTCCATCAGCAGCAGGATGAATAAACAAACGTGATATATTCATATGGTAGAATACACTTAATAATAAAAAGGAACAAACTGATAAATAAAAAACTTGGATAAATCTCAAAAGTTTTTTATGCTGAATGAAAGAAGCCTTACACAAAAGAAGGCATAGTGTATGGTCACATTTATGTGAGGTTCTAGAGCAGGCAAAACCAATTTAAGATGGCAAGGACACAGTGGGAGTAGGTGTTGATTGGGAATGGGGATGAGGGAATGTGCTCAGGTGACAGTATGTTTTTTATATCTTAATAGGAGTTTGTGTTATACAGAAACAGAATCAATAGAACAAAGATAGATAGGTAGGTAGATAGATAGATAGATGATAGATGGTAAGTAGGTAATAAAACTATAAGCAAAGACATAACTATAATTAATGACATAACTATAATTAATGGTCATGCATGTTGCAGTGGGGGAAAGAGTACTGATTTCTACAATTTTGAAATGCATCAAAAAATAAGATGGATAAATGAATGGTTAGAGGGGGGTAGATATATGATACATGTCTTAGTAAGATGCTCATTGTAGAATCTAGATGGTGAGTACATGAGTTTCACTGTAAAAGTCCATTAACTTTTCTGTATGTTTGAAATTTTTTATAATAAAATATTGGGAGGAACAAAAAAACCTGCTTCTGCCCATGCCAGAGGTCACTGATGTTTTGGATAAGTCATTTAATTCTGTTTCCCTCCCCAAACTAGAAGATTGAACCCAGTACTCCCTCCTGCCTGCCTATTCCAGGCCTGACATTTTGTGGTGGGCAGTGGGTTCAGGGGGTGCCTGAGCCCAGGGCCCAGTGCTGAGCAGTTTAATCTGAGTGCTTCAGACCCAGCCCTTCCGGCAGTCAGCCCTCCACGTCATGGTTAAGATGATTTCAAAACTTGAATTTGAGAATAGGAATCAGTTTAGCCACCTGAAAATGAAACAGTTTGTTTTAATGCAAATAGTGCTTCATGCAAAGATGCTTCCCCAAACCCAAGAGCAGAAATCCCATCAGGCCCCACCTGGACCTAAACCAAGACGCAAAGAGCTGTTGGGAAGCCAGTAGCACTCTTTTCCATCCCTCGCCACTGCTTCTATCTCACAAGGCAGCTCTGCTCTTCCTTCTCAGCAGGGAACTCCCTCCTCAGTCTATTACCCAGACCAGGTGACCCATGGAAAACAGCCGATGGCCTCCATGTTCACCTGTCACAGCTCCAGCCACCAGCTCCAGCCAAATTCCCAGAGAAGAGGTTTCATTTACCCAGTTTAGTCCAATCCAATCCAGCTAGAGGGCAGGGCCGTGTGTGTAAATTTAGCCCCAGGAATACACTCCTGTGGTCAGGGAGGGGAGGTGGTATTGTGAACTTTGCAGATATTCCCAAAGGTGTCTGCCTCTGTTGGGATCATAAGCAAGGGAGGTTATTTCAAACCAGCATAATCACAAGTCCAGTTAGGTGGTCCCCAGAGCAGTACGAAATCAGTCTCACTTTGAAGGGCTGCCTCCTTTCAAACAGGGAAGGGAACACCCCTGGGGGGTGGGGGGTGACAAGGAAGGGAAATGGCTTTATATTACAACCCCAATACCACGTGCCTCCAAAGCACCCCCAGTTCTGGATGTTTTAGTTGGCTGGAAAGTCACTCAGGAGCTTGTTAGAAATGCAGCTCCCACAACCCATCCCCACGTCTGAGGGCAGTGGGACTGGAAGGTGTAGCCCCATGTCTGGCTCCTCTGAGCACAGGTCTGAACTCCTTAGCTCTACACCAGCGGTTCTCAACCTGTGGGTCTCGACCCTTTGGGGGTCAAACGACCCTTTCACAGGGGTCGCCTAAGACCATCGGAAAACACATATATAATTACATATTGTTTTTGTGATTAATCACTATGCTTTAATTATGTTCAATTTGTAACAATGAAAATACATCCTGCATATCAGATATTTACATCACGATTCATAACAGTAGCAAAATTACAGTTATGAAGTAGCAACAAAAATAATTTTATGGTTGGGGGGGTCACCACAACATGAGGAACTGTATTAAAGGGTCGCAGCATTAGGAAGGTTGAGAACCACTGCTCTACACCCTCTGATACTTTCTTCTATTCTTTTCCTTTTAGGATGGAAAGAGATGCTTCATTTACACAAAAAAAGGCAGAGAGGGCATGCCTCCGAGTTCATCTCAGAGAAAAGTACAGACTTCCAAAGGTGAGACACTCCTAACACAATACACATCCAACCATTTCTTTTCTTTCTTTTTTTTTTGCATAAAAAGACATTTTTATTTTATTTATTTTTGCAATCTATAATGCTAACTTTATTATTTTTATTTTTAATTTATTGATTAAGGTATTACATATGTGTCCTTATCCCCCCATTGTCTCTTGTCTCCCCACCCCCCACTCATGCCCTCACCCCGCCCCGCCCCCCCCCCCCCCCCG
>NW_005871084.1:3377325-3382100 GCF_000147115.1 Myotis lucifugus | reverse complement strand
CCATTGGTTAGGCTTACATGCATGCATACAAGTGCTTTGGTTGATCTCTCCCCCTTACCCCCACCTCCTCTACTTGCCTCCAACCATTTCTTACATAATTAAAAATGGAGAATGTTTGATGATCAGCAATGGATCATGGTCATGAATATATGTCTACAGTAATCCTCCCTTATCTACAGGGGATATGTTTCAAGACCCCCAGTGGGTGCCTGAAACCGCGGATACTGCAAACTCTGTACTGTATATACTAAGTTTTTCTTATACACACATGCCCATGATAAAGTTAATTTATAAATTAGACACAGTAAAAGATTAACAACAATAATAATAAAATAGAACAATTATAATAATATACTGTAATGAAGGTCATGTGAATGTGGCGTTTTTAAGTAAAATATGGGTGTCTTGAACACAAGCACTGTGATACCATGACAGTCCACCTGATAACCGAGCCGGCTACTGAGTGACTAAGGACAGGGAGTATAAACAGTGTAGAGACACTGGACAAAGGGATGATTCATGTACAAGGCAGGACTGGGCAGGATAGTGTGAGAATTCATAACACTACTCAGAAGAACACACAATTTAAAATGTCTGAATTGTTCATTTCTGGAATTTTCCATTTAATATTTTGGGCTGTGGTTGACTGTGGTTAACTGAAACCACGGAAAGTGAAACCATGGATAAGGGGGGAACTACTGTATATATACATTATATATATATACATATATATATATATATATATACACACACACACACACACACATACACACACACACATAAATACAAATTATATGTATGTGTGTATATCCTATATAATAAAGAGCTAATATGCTAATTAGACCAAACAGCAGAACGACTGTCCAGACGACCTTCCAGACGAAGCCGGGGCTGTGAGGGGCTGTGAGGGCCGGCTGAGGCAGCTGGGGCTGCAAGGGCCAAGCCCCTTGCACGAATTTTGTGCATTGGGCCTCTAGTATACTAATATATGTATGTATATGTATGTGTATGTGTATATATACATATATACACATACACATAACCAAACATAACCAAGGCATGGTATAGTGAAAAGAGCACTAAACTAGGAGTTCATAAAGACTGGATCCCAGTCATTCTGCTTCTATAAACTTCCATTTCCACTCAACAAAATGAACACCTACAGATGACATTTTAATGAAAATTTACCTAAAGACTCTAGAACGGCTATATATAAATTCATAATGAGGCCAATGATCACAGCTGCCATTCATTGAGCTCTAAGTGCAGGCACTGTGCCAAGTGCTCTGCATGTGTCAATTCATTTCCTCCTCTCAGTTCTGTGAGCAGGCTCATTCCTTCATTAGGGGAAACGGAGGCCCAGAGAAAGTCCCCTCCTCCCAAAGGCCACACAGCGGAAGGGCAGAGCCTGGAGCCCAACTTCTTTAATACTCTGCCTCGATGTCAAAGGAATGATCGGTTGCTTCTGTTTGGGAATGTGTGGCAGGGCTGGTCATCAGCTGGCTCCATCCTACCTGTCTTGGCTGAGAGGACCAAGCTATTCACAGTGCATCTACTGCACATCTGTTTTTATTTCACTGGTGGAGCAGAGGGAAGAGGATGTGGTGACAGGTGCAGCAGGGCTCAGACGCACTCTTCCAGGCCTGCATGGGTGACAGAGGGCCCAGCACTTAGCTCCTCTGGCTCAGACATTCCCCCTCCTGGGGATCGCCCAGCTCCTCTCAATGACTCTAGGTCGGTGTTCAACTTCACGTTCCGGAGGTGCACGCTCCCTACGAGAACATCTTCCACCTGGAGAAACCAGAGAGGAAGATCCTCCAAAGTACATGGTCCTCCCACCCCACCCCCACCCCCGGGATGAGAGCCACTAAACCTATTCCCCCAATGGGTCTCCTGCAGATTCCTGAAAGCTGACTTCAGAAGAGACCAGCAAGGAAACAAAGGGAGACACGCCACACTGTCCATGCAAGATCACTGCTGAAGTCACCAAAGGGTTAAATAGACCCACCCTGTGGGAGAGATTGATCCCTAGGACCCAGAACGGGAAAACTCCCAATGACATTTGAACTCATTTGCCTTTGAGACCAACGAAGTTTGAAAAGAATGCCTTGCTTTTTGTGCCCTGTATTTCGGTTTAACAAGTACTTTTCCCCATCGCGCTTGCATTGTGGAAGAGTGGAGCGCTTCTAAACACTGTCCCTTCCACTCCCAGGGTCTGATGGGTTTCCTGGTGCTCCCTGGGGTGTCGCTGCTGTTCAGCATTATGGTCCCCCTGCCCCCACCCCCAAGCAGGATGCCTGACTCAGATTTACGCTGCTGAACTGGAGCTCCTGCCTCCTGCCTTGGGTATATCTGATTAAGCATCACAAATCTTGTTTGGAACACAGCAGAAATTACACACACACACACACACACACAGCCAACAGGCCATGTCTCTTCCACAAAGGTGGGACTTTTTAAGGATTTATTTTTGTCAGCTGCTCTGCTGTCCTTCTGTGGGATATAATGAGAAATGGGTTTCAATTCTGGCTCTGCCACTCTGACACGGTGCAACCTCAGGGGGCTTCTAAAACTATCTGAGCCTCAGCTTCCCCACCTATAAAATGGGGCAATGATACCTACTTTACAAGGTTTTTGTCTGTGATAAAATAGGGATGGGCAAAAGTAGGTTTACAGGGAACCAAGATGGCGGCGTAGGGAGCGGACCTGTGTGTGCTGCTCTCTCACAGCATCACTGAAACTATCAACTATGAAGTAAACAACCGCCAGCCCTGTATAATGTAAAGAGCCTAGTACAGTGCCTGACTACTGGAAAGAGCTCAATATATGATAGCTCTTATTATTGCACATAATAACAACCAGGGGACTTGGAGACCATGGGCAAGCGCACTGACATTATAAAGAATACAGCAACTCGAGGTCTCTGAACCTCAAGAATCAGAGCTTTTGATTGGTTTCTTCCTTGGTGGTGAGCCAGTAGTCTTGTTCATTTCCCGATCCTCGGGGTGAGCCCCTTCAGGCTTAGCAGCAGGGTTTTGATGCTCTTCAGAGAAAAATAATTCCCACATCTCTGAGCCAAGCTAGGATCTGGGACAAGAGCCTCTCCAACAGAAACTATGGGAAGAGGAAAGAATTACAGCCGTGAAATCTGCACATTCATATCCTCCCTGGAGAGGGCCAGGCCCTGGGGAGTGATAGCGACTATAATTGCCTAGGGCAGTGGTCGGCAAACTCATTCATTAGTCAACAGAGCCAAATATCAGCAGTACAACGATTGAAATTTCTTTTGAGAGCCAAATTTTTTAAACTTAAACTATATAGGTAGGTACATTGTTATTAACTTAATTAGGGTACTCCTAAGGCTTAGGAAGAGCCACACTCAAGGGGCCAAGGAGTTGCCGAAACCGGTTTAGCTCAGTGGATAGAGCGTCGGCCTGCAGACTGAAAGGTCCCAGGTTCGATTCCGGTCAAGGGCATGTACCTGGGTTGCGGGCACATCCCCAGTAGGAGATGTGCAGGAGGCGGCTGATCGATGTTTCTCTCTCATCGATGTTTCTAACTCTCTATCTCTCTCCCTTCCTCTCTGTAAAAAATCAATAAAATATATTTTTAAAAAAAAGGGGGGGCCAAGGAGCCGCATGTGGCTCGTGAGCCGCAGTTTGCCGACCATGGGCCTAGGGTACTGCTCCCCAAAGCCAGCTGGGTTGGGAATGGAAGGAACTATGACAAAGTTGATAAATGGCTAACAGTGGAGTCCAGAATCTTTCATTGCATGATTCACCTGCAATGCTCATATAGCCCCTTTTCTGTACTGTTTCAAATTCATCATGCTTATGAGACCTCACCTGATATTTTCATTAACCCTGAACGAGGCCTTTGAGTTCATGTAAGAAACTAGCGCCACTTTTAACACAAGGAAACTGCAGCCGCTGGGGTGGGGGTGGGAGTGAGGGAGGTTAAAAACCCACAGCTATTGAGTGACAACCAGGATTGGAACTTAGGCCTCTCAACCATGAAAAAGAATGACTTGCCCTGACCAGTTTGGCTCACTGGATAGATTGTCAGCCTGCAGACTCAAGGGTCCCAGGTTCGATTTCGGTCAAGGGCATGTACCTTGGTTGTGGGCACATCCCCAGTAGGGCGTGTGCAGGAGGCAGCTGATCGATGTTTCTCTCTCATCGATGTTTCTAACTCTCTATCCCTCTCCCTTCCTCTCTGTAAAAAATCAATAAAAATATATTTTTAAAAAAGAAAAAGAGTGACTTAAGAAAGGATTTGAACACCGTCTCTTTCTCTTCTTAATATTCCAGGCGTCCCAAAAGTTTAGTGCAGTTTTCAGCTCCACGTGGCTTAAAACTGCATGAAGACCTTAGGGACAGACAACCTGTACTGGTCACTATTTCAGTGAAGTGTCACGGAATGCCATCCCCAGCAGCCAGGCACATCCCTTTTCCTTCTTCTGTGTTGTCTGACAGCTTGACCACAGACCTGTGAGTCAAGGACTAAATTCCAATACAATCCAAATAGAGAGATGAGACTTAGTCCTTCGCTGCAGAGTTTGCTGTCAGGTGGGGGCCTGCTGGGCCACCTTAGTTATGCCTGTGTTTTGTCAAGATGGGTTCTACACACAATGCTTCAAGAATTTGCCTATGGTGTAGAAAATACTAATAATACAACTACTGCTTTTGGGGGGGATATGATCCATCATGTTCCACTTTGTCCAGTTATCCCCAGATGTGGCAAACGCCCCAACCTCAACGCAGCACCTTGCATTT
>NW_005871084.1:3371414-3372767 GCF_000147115.1 Myotis lucifugus | reverse complement strand
CATGAATATATGTCTACAGTAATCCTCCCTTATCTACAGGGGATATGTTTCAAGACCCCCAGTGGGTGCCTGAAACCGCGGATACTGCAAACTCTGTACTGTATATACTAAGTTTTTCTTATACACACATGCCCATGATAAAGTTAATTTATAAATTAGACACAGTAAAAGATTAACAACAATAATAATAAAATAGAACAATTATAATAATATACTGTAATGAAGGTCATGTGAATGTGGCGTTTTTAAGTAAAATATGGGTGTCTTGAACACAAGCACTGTGATACCATGACAGTCCACCTGATAACCGAGCCGGCTACTGAGTGACTAAGGACAGGGAGTATAAACAGTGTAGAGACACTGGACAAAGGGATGATTCATGTACAAGGCAGGACTGGGCAGGATAGTGTGAGAATTCATAACACTACTCAGAAGAACACACAATTTAAAATGTCTGAATTGTTCATTTCTGGAATTTTCCATTTAATATTTTGGGCTGTGGTTGACTGTGGTTAACTGAAACCACGGAAAGTGAAACCATGGATAAGGGGGGAACTACTGTATATATACATTATATATATATACATATATATATATATATATATACACACACACACACACACACATACACACACACACATAAATACAAATTATATGTATGTGTGTATATCCTATATAATAAAGAGCTAATATGCTAATTAGACCAAACAGCAGAACGACTGTCCAGACGACCTTCCAGACGAAGCCGGGGCTGTGAGGGGCTGTGAGGGCCGGCTGAGGCAGCTGGGGCTGCAAGGGCCAAGCCCCTTGCACGAATTTTGTGCATTGGGCCTCTAGTATACTAATATATGTATGTATATGTATGTGTATGTGTATATATACATATATACACATACACATAACCAAACATAACCAAGGCATGGTATAGTGAAAAGAGCACTAAACTAGGAGTCCATAAAGACTGGATCCCAGTCATTCTGCTTCTATAAACTTCCATTTCCACTCAACAAAATGAACACCTACAGATGACATTTTAATGAAAATTTACCTAAAGACTCTAGAACGGCTATATATAAATTCATAATGAGGCCGATGATCACAGTTGCCATTCATTGAGCTCTAAGTGCAGGCACTGTGCCAAGTGCTCTGCATGTGTCAATTCATTTCCTCCTCTCAGTTCTGTGAGCAGGCTCATTCCTTCATTAGGGGAAACGGAGGCCCAGAGAAAGTCCCCTCCTCCCAAAGGCCACACAGCGTAAGGGCAGAGCCTGGGGCCCAACTTCTTTAATACTCTGCCTCGATGTCAAAGGAATGATCAGTTGCTTCTGTTTGGGAATGATGTGGCAGGGCTGG
>NW_005871084.1:3368623-3371314 GCF_000147115.1 Myotis lucifugus | reverse complement strand
GGTAGGGGTCGGGGGAATGTCAAGGGCGGTAGAAGAGGAAGGAGACATATGTAATACTATTTGTAATACTTTAAGAAAATAAAAATTATTATTAAAAAAAAAAATAAAAATAAAGTAACAATTAACATTAAAAAAAAAAAGTAGGTTTACAGTTGTTTGTATGGAAAACAATACAATAATTAATAGATAATAATACAAGAATAAGCTCTGTTTTGCACACCCACAACTGTAAACCTCCTTTTGCCCAGCCCTGTATAATGTAAAGAGCCTAGTATAGTGCCTGACTAATGGAAAGAGCTCAATATATGATAGCTCTTATTATTGCACATAATAACAACCAGGGGACTTGGAGACCATGGGCAAGCGCACTGACATTATAAACAATACAGCAACTCGAGGTCTCTGAACCTCAAGAATCAGAGCTTTTGATTGGTTTCTTCCTTGGTGGTGAGCCAGTGGTCTTGTTCATTTCCCGATCCTCGGGGTGAGCCCCTTCAGGCTTAGCAGCAGGGTTTTGATGCTCTTCAGAGAAAAATAATTCCCACATCTCTGAGCCAAGCTAGGATCTGGGACAAGAGCCTCTCCAACAGAAACTATGGGAAGAGGAAAGAATTACAGCCGTGAAATCTGCACATTCATATCCTCCCTGGAGAGGGCCAGGCCCTGGGGAGTGATAGCGACTATAATTGCCTAGGGCAGTGGTCGGCAAACTCATTAGTCAACAGAGCCAAATATCAGCAGTACAACGATTGAAATTTCTTTTGAGAGCCAAATTTTTTAAACTTAAACTATATAGGTAGGTACATTGTTATTAACTTAATTAGGGTACTCCTAAGGCTTAGGAAGAGCCACACTCAAGGGGTCAAAGAGCCGCATGTGGCCGACCACGGGCCTAGGGTACTGCTCCCCAAAGCCAGCTGGGTCGGGAATGGAAGGAACTATGACAAAGTTGATAAATGGCTAACAGTGGAGTCCAGAATCTTTCATTGCATGATTCACCTGTGCTCATATAGCCCCTTTTCTGTACTGTTTCAAATTCATCATGCTTATGAGACCTCACCTGATATTTTCATTAACCCTGAACGAGGCCTTTGAGTTCATGTAAGAAACTAACGCCACTTTTAACACAAGGAAACTGCAGCCACTGGGGTGGGGGTGGGAGTGAGGGAGGTTAAAAACCCACAGCTATTGAGTGACAACCAGGATTGGAACTTAGGCCTCTCAACCATGAAAAAGAATGACTTGCCCTGACCAGTTTGGCTCACTGGATAGATTGTCAGCCTGCAGACTCAAGGGTCCCAGGTTCAATTCTGGTCAAGGGCATGTACCTTGGTTGTGGGCACATCCCCAGTAGGGCGTGTGCAGGAGGCAGCTGATCGATGTTTCTCTCTCATCGATGTTTCTAACTCTCTATCCCTCTCCCTTCCTCTCTGTAAAAAATCAATAAAAATATATTTTTAAAAAAGAAAAAGAGTGACTTAAGAAAGGATTTGAACACCGTCTCTTTCTCTTCTTAATATTCCAGGCGTCCCAAAAGTTTAGTGCAGTTTTCAGTTCCACGTGGCTTAAAACTGCATGAAGACCTTAGGGACAGACAACCTGTACTGGTCACTATTTCAGTGAAGTGTCACGGAATGCCATCCCCAGCAGCCAGGCACATCCCTTTTCCTTCTTCTGTGTTGTCTGACGGCTTGACCACAGACCTGTGAGCCAAGGACTAAATTCCAATACAATCCAAATAGAGAGATGAGACTTAATCCTTCGCTGCAGAGTTTGCTGTCAGGTGGGGGCCTGCTGGGCCACCTCAGTTATGGCTGTGTTTTGTCAAGATGGGTTCTACACACAATGCTTCAAGAATTTGCCTATGGTGTAGAAAATACTAAAAATACTAATAATACAACTACTGCTTTTGGGGGGGATATGATCCATCATGTTCCACTTTGTCCAGTTATCCCCAGATGTGGCGAACACCCCAACCTCAACGCAGCACCTTGCATTTGCCTCCAGCCCCCACTTCCTCTGCCTTGTGGCTGACACAGGTTACAGTTCCCCTCCCACCCGCCCCATTGAAGCTCTGGGTGCAGTGGGCCTTCAATAGTCACTAGGCTAGAAAGGGGCACTGGGGGAGAGCCACATTTTCCAGTCTCCACTCCCCCACCACCCCCATCCTCCTCCTACCCCCCATCAGACATCACACCTCGGGCTGCGGCTTCCTGACTGTGCAGAATGGCCACTCCTGTCCCAGCCAGATCCTGGCTCCGCTAGGAGCCCACAGTAGCGGCAGCTGCGCGGTACAGGAATCCGGGCCCCTGGCGCCCCCTGGTGTCCCCAGTCGCAGCGGGCACAGGCAGCCCCAGGTAATGCACCCTCGCTGTGACTGTTTTCAGTCCTTCCGCAGGGACCCACCGTGCGTGCGTTGTAGCAGGGACAGTGTTGCTGGTTGGGGAACAGAAATAAATGGCTGAGGTTCCGCTTTTTTTTTTTCAAGTCCATTCCTTTTGATTGCACACTTTTATTCTGAAGTGCCTGGTGCTACCAAGCCCTGGAAAGAACCCTGGCGGGCCCCCTCCTTGGGAAGCAGCTGTGTCACAAAAGCAGGAGAGGGTCCCGCACGGCATTTCAGAGACTTTGGTTGGGGCACAGGGTGGAGAAGGGGGGCAATCTTGGAGCAGGGGAACCCTTCCCAATGCC
>NW_005871084.1:3348731-3368523 GCF_000147115.1 Myotis lucifugus | reverse complement strand
GGGTCTTGAAAGACTGACAGTACTTGTGAAATTGGCATATGCAGCCTTGAGAGGAGATGACTTAGGGGGAAAGATGAGTGGGGATAGCCATTTCCAAGGGCCTGAATGCCATGCTTTGATCTCGTGCTGTGTCAAGTCCATGTATGTGGAGGGGCTCATGCTGCCGCTACTACGGAACTGGGTGTAACGTTAGGTCTTCCTCTGATTCTGCAGAAGAACCCTCGAGTGCCATCTGGAAACCATGGGGATTTACAGTGCAGGTTTTCATTTCCTGGATGCACCCCTGAGGGCCAGGGAGGCCCTGGAAGGCTAGGCAGTGTCCAGGGGCATCATGGTGATTAGGAAAACTCCAGACCATGGCAATGTGTCCAGTGAATTGGAGGGAAAGGAATGAGGGGCTGACCAGCCAATGTTACCCTCCTAGAGCAGCAGGGGGTGGACAGAGGCCTGGGCCGGTGAGAAACTGCTTAGGGTGGAGATGGGACAATAGATGCCCAAGTCACAACATACATCTCCTTCCTGGAGGCACCTTGATTCCTGTACTCAATTGATTACTTACCTCATTACTGCAATTAAAAATGGTCATCGTGACGTATATACAATGGAATACTATTCAGCCATGAAAAAGAAGGAAATCCTGCCATTTGTAACAACGTAGATGGGCCTTGAGGCCATTATGCTAAGTGAAATAAGTCAGAGAAAGACAAACACTGTATGATCTCACTCACGTGTGCAGTCTTAAAAAAACAAGCTCATAGAAGGAGAGAACAGATTGCCAGAAGCAAGGGTTGGGGTGGGCAAAATGGGTGAAGGGGGTCAAGAGGACAACCTTTCATTTAGAAGCGAAAGAGGCCCTGGGCTGCAATGTACAGTGTGATGACTATTTTTTCTAAATGGTGACCAAAAGTCATCCATAAGGCAAATGGCATTGTTATTAACAGTCAGCAATAACCTGTGGGCTAGGAGGGGACATCTGGGGAGCATGCCGGAAGCCTCCTTCTCTCTCTCTCTGTCTCTTCCTAGAGCAGGTGTGGGTTCCTGAGCCACCATGGCACTTTGACTCCTTCACCCCAGTGCCTGGGTGTTATTTCTTTTCTTTAAAAAAAATATTTTATTGATTTTTTACAGAGAGGAAGGGAGAGGGATAAAAAGTTAGAAACATCAATGAGAGAGAAACATCGATCAGCTGCCTCCTGCACACTCCCTACTAGGGATGTGCCTGCAACCAAGGTGCATGCCCTTGACTGGAATCGAACCTGGGACCCTTGAGTCCGCAGGCCGACGCTCTATCCACTGAGCCAAACCGGTTAGGGCTGTTATTTCTTTTTTTTATTGAACTTATGTTTTATCTACAGAAAAGCACGTGACATAGGTGTACACTCAATGCATAGCCATAAAACTCCTGTAAATTGAGTTTCATGTGATCTTCCCCAAGACCACAAATCTTACTATGACAACCAGGCCTTGAGTCTCCTTATTCTCCTGGTATTTTTCATGCCTTTGCCCTCCACAACCTCTCTAACCTGTGTTTCTCTGCCCAGGACGGTAGAGTTGAGAACTGAACATAACTGTCTAACAAGAAAAAAGGCGCTGGGCAGAATGAGCGGGTCATCCAGGCCTTATTGGGCTCCTAATAACAACCTTCCCCTCCCTCGAGGTTTGCAGAATTCTTAGCCCTGGGCCATCTTATAAAGTCCATGTTGGGCAAGCCACCACACTAATAGTATCAACAGTCCTCCGGGAGCTGGCACACTCAACATGTCCCCCTGCTAACCAGGGACAACTGGGGTGCCTCATTCACAATTCCTCAGGGTCACGTACGTCCGTGGTTGTGTAGCCAGCAGGAGGCAGTTCTGGGCCCCTTTCTGCAGGCCCAGTAGAGAGCAGACCTGAGGAATATGTCTTCCCGGGAGCTGTCGGGTATAATGAGGATAACAATGTCGCGTTTGGGGATCAGCACTATATTTTCTATGTTATTTGGCGGCTGTTTTCTGTGGGAAAGAGTGTTGTCACTGGGTTGCTGAGTAGGGAAAGGAAACTTGGGCTGCGAGAAGGAGACAAACTATAAAAGGCCTCCTCTCTGAGGTTGTTGTTTACTGTCAGTGACAATCCCATGTGTCATACCCATGTCTTCTGGTGACCACATTTAATTGCAGTAATGACGCAAGGAGTCAGATGAGTGCAGTGATCAAACGGCAGCATCTGCAGCCCATCTAAGAAAACATATCGGCCATGATCATGTCCATGTCCGCTCTGCTGTTTTCCTCTGGTGTTCAAATCACCAGTAATTAAAGGGCCTCAGATGCTATGGCAAGCCGTGATGTTCACATTGGGCTTGGATCTCAGTCCATTAATCCTGTATGTTCAGGTTTTCCTCTCTTTGGTCTCTCCGAACAAAAATACACAGAGTAGTGCTCGCTTCGGCAGCACATATACTAAAATTGGAACGATACAGAGAAGATTAGCATGGCCCCTGCGCAAGGATGACATGCGTATTCGTGAAGCGTTCCATATTAAAAAAAAAAAAATACACAGAGTAAACGTGCTTTCTAGGTGTCCTTCCTAAAGGACTGGTTGCCACCGTCCTGCTGAAACTCCTCCTTCAGACACTCAGTCAAATGGTTCCATTATCTTTTTGTTTCTCTTTGTTTTCTTAGGCACTGGTCACCGCTTCCTCCCTGAAGCCCTCTCTCAGCTTCTGGACACCACTCTCTGGTTCTCATTCTCCTCAAACTATTTCTCCTCTGTCTTCTTCATGGCTAACCCTCCCCTGTCCACCCCAAATTTACAGATATTTCAGGGTGCTCCCTCCGTCTGCTCTTTTCCCTCTCCAGTCAAACATTTTCCCCAGATGGCTACACTTTGCTGTTGCTTCCAGCCACCACCTATGTGTGTGTTGCTGTGCAGACTTCCATCCCACACCTTCTCCCTAAATGTCACCTCTCTTTGGGGCTCCTCAAACCTCATCTCCAGAATAGAGTCCTTCATTATCCCTTAAACCGGGCTTCCTGTTGTCTTCACCTTGGTGAGCCCCCCACCCCCCGCCACACTTTTCTACACCCCTCCCTCTGAAAACCGGAAGTCTTAACTCTTCCTCCTTCTCCAGCAAATAATCATGTCACACTAATTTCACCTCCTAAACAATTCTCAACTCCATCCCAAGTGCAGGCCTCATCATTCCTCACCTCTTTTATTTCAATAGCTCTTTAGTAGCTTTTAGACTTTGAGTCTTGCTCCTCTTAAAATGTCAGAGTGAGGTTTCCAAAAGGCAAATCTGATCCTGTTGAGAGAGAGAGAGAGAGAGAGAGAGAGAGAGAGAGAGAGAGAGAGAGACTTACCATGACTTTTTAGAATAAAGTCAAACCCCTTGGCCCCATGATGTGGCTCCTGTCTTTCCAGCCTCGTGCCACTCCCTGCCTGGACTGTACTTTCTTCCCACTTTGTTCTCTATACCCTATTTCTGTGGTCCCCTTCCCTCCTGTAAGACTTTGGTCTAGTGCCATTTCTTCCAGAACCTTCCATGACATCTCTCTACCCACCCTCCTCCTTGCTCCTGTAATACCTGAGTACGTACGTCTCTTATGCCTTTTCCACCCTGAATATTCTCACCAACTACACTGTGCTGCTTAACAAAAAGGGGCTCAGTTTTTCACCTTTATCTCAATGCCTTGTATGGATCCTGGCATGTGAAAGTTACATACACACACACACACACACACACACACCTTTGCAAAAGGTTTGCTATGATTGATGTTATTGGGAAAAAGAGGCGGGGGCGTGGGGGGAACCATACCCAAAGAACAAAGTATAAAAAACAACAGAAAGAATCTATCTGCCATCAGAGTTATTTTAAAATAAATTTCATGAAAAGAACAAGTCTGAATTTGCGATCATAATATTATAATACAAAATTATAATTCTGTATTAAAATGCAAAGGCTCCTTGACATTATAATTAAGATGTCATATTTCTTCCACTAGAGGAAGTGGTATATTTTAAATAAAACCACAAGATTATGTCTTAAAACAAAGGTGCCCCTTCTTCCTAGCCAATTCAAAATGCATATGTAAGTCAAGCCAAATTAATAAGAGAAAACAGTTCCACAATGAACCCTAATCCTATTAACAGAATTGTCAATCTAGGTTAGTCATTGAAAAATAATGTCATGCCCCCTGCTGAGCTCCATGATTTAGTTACACCTGTTGTTTGTCTGCTGTATTAAGGGCATCGTTCAGTTTGAATAAAGATGAAGATAGAAGACAGTTTATCAATAGAATTGTCTTTCAAAGTATCACACTGAAAGCTCCATTAGAAATGAATTTAAAATTTGTCTCCTTAAGAAAGATATGATTCTGTGAACCTTTCTTTGCCCACCTCCTTTGAATTTGGGGCTGCTCAGCAGGACACCGGAACCTCCTGCTTCTGAGCAGCTGTTTGGGGAGGGGGCGGGGAGAAGGCTGATGAAGGGGCCATCAGAGGCCCAGCCAGGGCCCTCTGTTCCTTCTCCTTCCATCCCACCCCAGTTCAGTTTGCTCCTTCTACTCACACCCTTGAAAGAGCTGTGGACTGAAGTCCAAAGGGGACATGAGAAGAAAGAATCCTGGGACCCTGGTGCTGCACAGTGGGAATGTAATATATGTTTCTTAGCCACACCAGCTTTCTCAGCTAACCCTCACACCCACCCTGGAAGGCAGGGAGATATTATTTCCCCTTCATAGATAAGAACACCAGCTGAGAGGGGGAAAGGGACTTCCCACGGTTACTCAGTCTGTAAATGTCAGGGCAAGACGAGGTCCCCTGGTCAGAACAAGGATGAATGTCTACAGGAGTCTGGCCCCCACAATCCTCATGCCTACTCCCCTCTGGCCTGGCCCAGATCCCCCTTCCTTTGCTCACTTTTACTTTCTATGGAGGTGTTTGTTGACTGGCTGTATTCTTTGCTCTATAGTCCCACTCACCTAAGCTCTGGCAGAACAGGAACCAGGGGTTGCTGTCACCAGGGCTAGAGGCAGTGAGGGGTGGTTGTTGAAGACAGGTGACTGTTGAAGACCATGATCCTCACAAATATATAAATATCAACTGTTATATCAACTCACCAAAATGAAAGAAATCCATTAATCCAGCTATCTGGTATCATGTAGACCAGTGGTTCTCAACCTTCTGGCCCTTTAAATACAGTTCCTCATATTGTGACCCAACCATAAAATTATTTTCATTGCTACTTCATAACTGTAATGTTGCTACTGTTATGAATCATAATGTAAATATCTGGTATGTAGGATGGTCTTAGGCTACCCCTGTGAAAGGGTCGTTCGACCACCAAAGGGGTCGTGACCACAGGTTGAGAACCGCTGATGTAGACCAAAATAGATAAACCCAAAACAAATCAAAGCTACCTAGCATCCAACACACTGGTATTTGCTTACACACCAAGCTGGTTGACTAGACTCTAACAACGCTTCTAGTGAATGCTCAGCTTTTTGGCTATATAACCATCCATGACAGTTTGTCATTGTATCTCAAGTTTGCTACAAGATGAAGGCCAGTTGATCAAGAGCCAGGGCATAGGAAGTCTGGATCCAGGGTCGTGCTTATCTTTCAATGAAAAGTCATCAATCAGTCATAGAGAAGAACAAAGGCACGATATGGGGCTATTTAAGTAATGGGGCATTCAGTACTTGGTGATCAAGATTATAAATCTGGCCCTAACCAGTTTGGCTCAGCGGATAGAGCATCGGCCTGCGGACTGAAGGGTCCCAGGTTCGATTCCAGTCAAGGGCATGTACCTTGGTTGCAGGCACATCCCCAGTAGGGTGTGTGCAGGAGGCAGCTGATCAATGTTTCTCTCTCATTGGTGTCTCTAACTCTATTCCTCTCCCTTCCTCTCTGTAAAAAAAATCAATAAAATATATTTTTTAAAAAGATTATAAATCTGGTTAAAAACCAAGAGATTAAAACTGAGTCTAGTCAGTTGGCATAAAAAGAATGAGCTCTTAACTGCATTAAACAATATCCCAAATTGATAAGAGTTCTAGAAATGAGAAGACCTCTGAAACAGAACCTCTAAGAATACAGTGTGGCGCTTATCAGTCCCCTAATTGTATGCTAGTTCACTTCATTCATTCCTTCCTTCCTTCATTTATTCATTTATTCATGCATGCCTTGGTTCTCAGCACCAAGCCTCCCCTCCCTGGAGCTGAATCATATTGGCTGTAATTACACTTACATTTGTGGAATGTAATGAGGCATGACTGCCTTTCCTATATGTGTGAGCAGTGTCAAAATATCCAACCTGAGATCTGTCAGTGGGTAGCAGAAAGTCTGGACAAGACATTCATTGTTTGTATTGTAGACAATGTCCCATTGGCAGGGCGGTTCATTAGACAGGAGAAGGCAAGGCTGCCCAGGGCCCTCTGTGTAAACCCCACTTATACTCCTTAATTGCCTGCTTTGTCCCGGATCCTTCTTTTAAGGACCTATACCCTCCCCCTCCCCAATCTGTTTCGCTGTCCATGCCTTCTTTATCCCAGGAACCCTTTTAGCAGAGACCTTGATACCAAGTTGCCCTTCTTCCTCTAAAACATTAATAACCACAGACACTGTTTGTCCCAGTCTTAGACGTTTACAAATCTGTTTCACAACATGTCTCATTCAATCTGCTCAATAATCCTCCGAGGGGGCCCTCACCAGAAATGTTTGTTGACTTGCCCAAAGTCATGCAGTTGGCAAATGACAGAACTGGGGCACGAACCCGGTCTCCTGACTCCAAACCTCATGATCTTCCCACTGTCCTAGGCCATCTCTGCAGGAAAGCAGTGTGCATCTGCTTCAGCCTTTTACAAATGGGACTCTGGCCCTTGGCCTGTTAGGTCTGAGCTGGCTCACTTGGTGAGGACCCAGGGCTAATGAGGCCAGGAGTCCAGGCTTGGCTCCAGAGCATGTCATTTTGTCCTCTAGCCACTCCCTGGCCCTGTCCTACCCTTAGTCATAAGATGTCCACAGCCCAGGAAATTGATTCCAGTGCTAGAAATATCACCAGAAGCAACTGTGCTGCCGATAGACAGTCAGTAGCATTGTCCTAGAACAGTGATGGCGAACCTTTTGAGCTTGGCATGTCAGATTTTGAAAAACCCTAACTTAACTCTGGTGCCATGTCACATATAGAAATTTTTTGATATTTGCAACCATAGTAAAACAAAGATTTATATTTTTGATATTTATTTTATATATTTAAATGCCATTTAACAAAGAAAAATCAACCAAAAAAATGAGTTCGCGTGTCACCTCTGACACATGTGTCATAGGTTTGCCATCACTGTTCTAGAAGGATGGTGGTTGTAGAACTCTGACCACAGCCACTGACCACACCCAACACTGCCTTTATTTACTTACTTATTTATTTTTATGGGGGGGGGGGTGGGAAGAGAGAGAGAGAGAGAGAGAGAGAGAGAGAGAGATGTCAATCAGTTGCCTCCTGCATTCCCCTGATTGGGGATTGAGCCTACAACCTAGGTATGTGCCCTGACTGGTATCTAACCACCACCTTTTGATGCACAGGATGACGCTCCAACCAACTGAGCCACACCAACCATGGCACCCAATCCTGCCTTTAGACTGAATAACTGGGCCACCTGCCTTGGGCTGCATGCTGTAGAGGGCTCCCCTCTTTCTTTTTTCAGGCCACACCCCTTCACATGGGGTGAGAATTCTGCAAGGCCAAAGGGATGGGCCTATTCAGAGCCCATACCCCTCTTTTAGACCATACTCTATCTACCCAGGACCAAATTCCCTGCCTAAATGCATTCCAGGGCCTGCCTGGTCTGTCATCCTGAGAGTACCCTGAGCTGCTGTTCTGGGTATTGCTAGGGCTGAAGAGTAGAGCAGGTGTCTGGGAAGCATACACACAGGGACCCAGGGAGAGATGGAGCCAATACCTGGAAAAAGGAAGGCCAGGTTGTGAGCCAGGACCTCCATCAGTGCCCATCCTCTGGGTCCCATAAACACAAGGATGGGTCTGACAGGGGGTAGGGAAGCTGGGCGTCTAGGCGGCTTTCTCCCAAAATTGAGGGCCTAGTGACAAACAGAAAATGAATAGGCCCAGGTTGCTAGGAAAGCTGAGCCTATTGAGCAAAAATGGGCCATTCCTAGGCCAGAGGAAAGGTGCCAAGAGAGCAAGGCCTTCCCATGAGGCTGACCATGAGTGCAGGAGTCACAGTGACCCAGTGCAAACCCCCACCCCCTCTGAGGGCCTGGTGACATCCGCAGAGATCTTATTACCAACTAGAGGGATGGGGTGTCAGAATTCCCAGGAATGCCTTTTCAAATCATTACATGTTATTTCAGGGAGCATAAGAGAAGACAGATGTCCCTCATTGACATGAACTGTGACTCTATAGGCTGCAATCCCATGTCTCCTCTCCTCCCAGCAAAACTGCCCAGAGTGTGATCAGCAGGAAGGCAACCGCTAGGGTAGGTAAATAAAAAATAAATTGACAGAGAGGATTGGCTGAGAGCCCCTGGGGATTAACTAACTAATTAATCCCCACAACAGTTTGACGAGGAACTAATTAATCCATTAAGCACTTTGAGGGGCCGAGGCCTGGCTAAGGGCAGGAGAGGCTTCTCTGACCTCAGGAGGTGACGCTGGGAGTGGGCCTTCTCAGAGGCCTTCAGGAGGACCTGTGTGAGGACCATGCCTCTGGGGCACTGTCATCAGAAGGCTGCCTGTCCAGCTGTTTCTAGAGTCAGGCTCGCTGTTAGTCTGCCCAGAGAAACAAATACAGGAAGCCGCTCTATGGAAAGGCTGTGGCCTCCAGCTTCTCGAAGGATCTGCTGAAGCAATATGGAGCCTTGGACAGTTAGAATGAGAAGATGGAGATGGAGACTCAAGTTTACATATGGCCCTGGCTCACCATTTGGACCAGGAGACAACCAATATTTGTTTATGGTTATCACTACTAAATACCCAGGCAAGGGGGTGGGATGCTCTCTGTACATGCTGATTGAACTCCACCTTGGACTCAGCAGGTGTCAAAATCTTTCTAAAACCAAATCTATGTGGTCTGATTAAGATTAAGATGATAATTTTATATTTATGTGATTTGTCATGTGCTTTGGTGACAAACTCAAGACTGGTCACAACATATCGAGGTGGGTCCTCAATTCTACTTAGATATTTCCTATCATTTGCTTTTCTGACATTCTCTTAAATCTTATCTGCCCCTGAGGCCCAGTTTAGCACGTGTTACAACCTGATCTCAGAAAATTATCTCATAGCAGCCATCTGGGGATGTCAACAGCCCTTACCTTTCCCAGAGAAACTTTTTCTCTAGATTCTTCTTTCTCATTACAAAACAAAGATATTAGGTGACATACTCTTAGAAATCTGGGGGCAGCCATGCCTAGAACCACAAGATGAAATTGTAAGGCAAACTGTGACTAGTCATGAATGCTGAGTGGGAGCCAGACATGCTTCCAGGTGCCAAGGATGGAAGGCTGAAGTTGACAAGATTCTGCTCCCATGAGGGGCCCCCATCTAGTAGAAGGGACGGAAAAGGCAATAGTTAAGTAGAAGTTGCCAGTCAAGAGTGATGACAAAAATGGGGGAGCACTGTCAGGCCACTGTGAACCCAAACTCCACCCTCCAGAATCAGATCAGCCAGGGCCGCTGAGTCACAGCCTGGGGCTGCTAGCTGCCGAAGCCCGAAGCCCGAAGCCCAGTTAGTGCCTGATTCTCAAGCTTTGCATCATCAGCACAACAGAGAGGACTTCTTAAAACTCAGATTGCTGGGCCCCACTAGGGGTATCTGATTCACTAGGTCTGGGGTGGAGCCCGAAACTTTGTCTTTCTAACATGTTCTTACATGATGGTGAGGCTGCTGGGTCCTGGGAACCACTGTGCTAGAGGTTCTGATCCACCCAAGTGCACTGAAAGAGGGGTGTCTCAACCATGACCTCTAGCCTCCATGACAGCTACCAGGCCAAGGCTCTGCTGAGAGACAGCCAGGCATGCCATCCTCTTCATTCCTCAACAGACCTTTGTTTTCCTGCTGCTTTTAATGTTTATTTGTTTGTTTGCTTGTTTTAGAGTGGTCTCTCTATCTACATTTGTTTTTCCACATAGAGTGAAATGGATGAGAACCAAATCCAGATGGCTGGAGATGATGTGGATTTGCCCGAAGATCTCCGAAAAATGGTAGATGAAGATCACGAGGAGGAAGAAGATAAGGATTCTATTCTGGGGCAGTTACAGAATCTTCAGAACATGGACTTGGACACCATAAAAGAAAAAGCCCAGGCCACGATCACAGAAATCAAGCAGACGGCAGAGCAGAAGTGTTCTGTGATGTGAGGGGCGGGCGGGGCTGCAGAAGGGGACCAGGTCAAGGTGGAGGTGACCACTCTCCTATGGAACGTCTTGAGCAGCACATATTCAATGCAGTGAGCAGGGTTAGCAAAACCATGATGGCAAAACTCTCTACAAACACGTAGACAACAACTTAATGTTCTAATTGTTCCTGGTAGAATGTTTAGCTAGGACCTGGCAGCAGAAAATGATACGTTCCTTTTAGCTATAAATGTGGCTAACATGGAATTTCAGCTGTGAATGACATAGAACACATACCTGCTTAAAGATCTTCAGGACAGCCAGAAAGAAATAAAAGCAAATGGAATTTTCTCTTTGATTTCCTTCCTTAGAGGTCAAACTCTCACCTAGTCCAATCATTAGCATGACTCCAGAGCCCTTCAGAGAAAGATGTGGAAGGTCAGGGTGCCACCAGGAGCCCAGGCTGCAGACTCATTGGCAAGCAAAGACCACGCCACCCCCACTCCCAGGCTCCTTGACATTGTTGATGCTTTTCATCAAGTGTGGCACTTGGACAGTTGGAAGCCAAGGGCAGGAGTGGGGATGTGGTAAAAGATGAGGTACAAAGGCAGAGAACAGACTTCATCAGCCCTTAGCCTTGTAGAGCATCATAGGAACCTCATGAGTGGATCATACAATATTCGTCCTTTCCTGACTGGCTTATTTCACTTAGCACAATGTCCTCAAGGTTCATATCTGCTGTAGCATGTATCATAAGTTCTTTCTTCTTTAAGGCTGAATAGTATTTCATTGGATATATATGCCACATTTGGCTTATCCATTCATCCCATCCATGGACACTTGGGTTGCTTTCACCTTTTGATGGTTGTGAATAAAACTACTATGAACATGAGTATACAAATATCTATTCTAGTTCCTGCTTTCCATTTTTTTAGTGACATTTTGTGGAATGCCACAAGAAGTGGAATTGCTGGATCATCCTTAGGTTTTTGTCTACATTAGAAATAGCAGTTTGGATACAAATAATATTAAACGTAAAACTGTAATTAAAAAACAGAAATTTAAATAAATATAAAATTAGAAATATTCAAACTTCTGAAGTAACACTAAGTTAAAAGATATCACAATGGTAATTCAAAAATGTTCTTATCTCAATAGTGAGGGGAATACCAGGGGCTTCTCTGAGTTGTTGGCAGAGTTTTGTTTATTCACTTGTGTATAGGTCTAGCTACATAATTTGTGGGGCCTAGTGAAAATGAAAAGGCCATGGCTGTCTCTGAAGTCAGTGTAACCTCCTTTCAAAGGGATGCTGAGTGGGAGCCAGATGTGCTTCTAGATGCCAAGGAAAAAGTTGTTGAAGAGCAATTATGAATTTTAATATTTACAGTATAGCATTAAACTAAGGATAGAATCCTTCTAAAGGTGTTTCAACACCCATGAAGCTGACCTTGCCTCTCTATTCACTTTGTAATATTTCACTGAGGTGTAATTTATGTTTTAATCACTTTTCTCTATATGTGCTATCTTTCACAACAAATAAATTATATATAAATTATATATTACATATATATACTAGAGGCCCGGTATTGCATGAAATTCATGCATGGGGGGGAGGGTTGTCCCTCAGCCTGGCCTGCACCCTCTTCAATCCAGGACCCCTCAGACATCCTTCTCCCAATTAGGGAACACTGGCTCCTAACCACTCACCTGCCTGCCAGCCTGATTGCCCCTAACCGCCCTCCCCTGCCAGCCTGATCTCCCCTAACTGCCCTCCCCTGCTGGACTGATTGCCCCTAACCACCTCTGCCTCGGCCCCCACCACCGTGGCTTTGTCCGGAAGGAGGACCAGACAACCAGAAGATGTCTGGTCAACCCTGTCTAATTAGCATATTACCCTTTTATTAGTATAGATATGCATACATAATCCTCACCTGAGGGTATTTTTTTATTGATTTTAGAGAGAGGAGAGGGAGAGAGAGAAACATCGATGTGAAAGAGAAACATGGATCAGTTGCCTCCCATACAATCCCTGACCAGGGATCAAACTTGCAACCTGGGTATGTACCCTCAACAGGAATCAAACCTGAGACCCTTCTCTGCATGGGATAACACTCCAACCAATTGAGTCACACTAGCCAGGACATAAATTATATATATATTTAAAGAAAGAGCAATTTGGGGAACTACAAAAATTATGCTTGGAGTTGCTACTAAGGTTCCAGTGCCAATGCAAGAAAAAAGGGTCCTGACACTTTCTGTCTGTCCAATTGTGTCAGCCAAGATTGAATGGGGGAGTGCATTTGAAAAAAACTATGCTTGGAGAATGTTATAAAATTAAATTCACATTCAGAAATCTTGTAAAATGTTTGCCTTTTTAAAAAAACTTAACTATGGAAAAAGTCCAAACCTTACCAAAACCAGAAACATAAGTACAACAAATCCACAGGTACCCAAGTTTAGCTTCTTTGCCCTAAAGTGCTGCTATCCTTGGGACACTATACTATGTTGTTAGAACTTCATCTGTGAACTGACGCCATCATTCTTAGATAATGTCTAATTCCTGGAGCTGTGGAATGATAGCATAAGCGATGCTTGCTCTTTCTCTTATGTCATTTCAGAAAACCTTTAAACATTTCCAAGTTGTATTTCTTTAAAGCTCATTCCTTTAACTTAGGATGCTAACCCCGCAGTAAGTGTGGTAAGCTTCTGACGTTTGAATGAAGACCCTTCATGGGAGCATCCTGACAGCCTTATTAAAGCATCTGGAGGGTAAATGGGGCTAATTAGTTGGGTCAGGACATATAAGGTCATCATTTTTAGGGATTAAGGGGTCAGAAGGAGTAAGTACAATAAAAATTGACAAACAAATGTCTATAAAATTGCTGTCAACTGTAAAAGTAAACTAAAGCTATTAGCCTGCAGTAGAATTGCAGGAGCCACTTTGGAAGAAGAACAGCATTCCCTACAATGTGCTTCCCAGGAGGTGGGGCGGGGTGGGGGGGGGGCGGGCTGAGTGCGCTGGACTCCTCATTCCAGGAAAACTCACATCAAAGGCGGTGAAGGAGACCCCAGCCAGCGCTGATGCTAACAAGACCAGAGCAGACAGAACTGGTTTTTGAAAACGATCGAATGATTTCTGTGGACTATTTGGGAAGGAAAGCAAAACAGTTTGACATTTTCCAAACACCTGGGAAAGAATTAATCTTGATGACTGACTACAGGAATGTGAAAAAAAATGTGCCCTCGTGTTAATTAACGGCAGTGTGAAATTAGACAAGTTACTTAACCTATCTCCTCATCTGTAAAATAGAGGTCCTTGCAGTTATTCATTAAATCAACCACCACTGTGTGCAACATATATTCCGGATGCCAATAGAAAAGTTCCAATCTCATGCAGCTTAGATTCTAGTGAAGGTAGATGGGTAACAAACAAGTAAATCAATAATAATAAATTAGTTTTTGGAGAGTGGAAGGTGCTATGAGAAAAATAAAATTACAAGAAGAATCATGTATACATTTGGGGGCAGGCATTTCAGGGAGTGAGAACAGTCTGTGCAAAGGTCCGGAGGCAGGAAGGGGCCTGGAGGAGTTCAAGAAGAGAAAAAAGGCCAAGGTGGGGCAGATAGGAGAGTGGTCACAAGTGCTCAATGAGGCTATTTGGGAAATGGGGAAGGGGTAAGTGTTATAGAGCAGTGCATGGAGTTTGGATTTTATCCTAAGTGTAAAAAATAGTAAGCCTGTGAAGGGTTTTATGCAGGGAGTGTCATGATCTGATTTATATTTTTGAAAGATTAACTGGCTGCTGAGTGGAGTGGAGAGTAGGGAGCTAAGAGTAGCAGGAAGGGGACCAGTTAGAAGGCTAAGTCAGTAATCCGTCCAAGCAAGATAGGCCGATGGCCTGCAATGTGGCGGAGGTGGAGAAGAGTGTACAGATATGAGAAATAGTCCAGAAATAGAGCCAAGGGGGTGTATTGAATTTGGGTGATATGGGAAATAAAGTATTGTAATAATAAGGACCACCATCGGGTACTGTGAAACTATGAGAATGGGCTCCCTAATTTTTTTTCCCAATAAAATAGGAGAGAAGAATCCTGAAGGTGGCTAAACTCTGGGTGGGGGTGGGGTGAAGGCTGTTACAAAGTGGGCATCCCTGGATTTGTCCTCTTACACTCTTAAGAGGATTGACTGGCTTCAAGGCCATCATCCCCTCGAGATAAATGTCTCTTGTGCTTCCCCTAGACACTCTGAATTCAATTAGTTTAATTAGAAAACAAGTAAAGAGGAATTATCTTAATATAGCGTTGCTCCTAGCAACTCAAAAAAAGCCCATTTCTTTGGCAGGAACCCAAGTTTCCCTCTTTTACTTACAGTCTGAGATCACAATGTAAATATTCCTGGGGGGGGCAAAAGGGTAGACATCTCTTATCTAATAGATCATGTGTTAGTTTTAATAATAATACTTTCTGATATTTTTCATTCTTTAATGGAATGCTAGTAAATATTTAAAACCCATTAATTGGGGGATGAGGGAAAATGCCCTGATTTGTAGTGTTTGCCAATATCTGTGGTGGAAATCTTCCCACTATGGCAGATTTAAGACTACTAACATGATGTCACTGAACCCAGAGCTGGGAAGAGGAGCTAACCATAGGCCCTCATGGCCAGTGGCTAGGAATATCAGTTGTTTGCCAAAATGCCACAAAAATCATTGCCAAGGGATTCTTTTTCTTACATAAAGTCTGCTTGGATTGGCATCAGCTGCAAAAGCAAGCTCAGGACTGTGGTGATCAGGGTGGTAAGTGATTTGGAGTCATGTAAAGAGTAACTTCATTGTGTCTGTATAACAAACATCTTCCTCCAGGTTCATCCACAGACTTACTCCGCGTCCCAGCATGGGACACCCAAGTGTAGGATCCAGATAGCTGAGCATGGCGTGGTAACGCCTCGGTGGCCTAAGAGAGAGTTGGGGAGCCCAAGTCCTGTCACAGATGTTCTGTTTCATCTTGGGCAAATCCCTTCGCTTCTATGTTCCCCCATTTCCACATCTATAAAGGAAAGGTGGGGGCTAGAGGGGAGAGAGCCCACAAACTTCCCCCTTCTAAATATTAGAAAGATTGCTCTTAAATAACAGAAAACTACATCGAGATTAGTTTTATGATGTTGTTCCCCAAAATATCATAATTGGGAAACAATGAGGATGCCAAAGAAGCAAAGACCTCTTGCTAATTACCGGCTGGTCTGCAGAGAGCTGTGGCCCCTGTTCTTACACAAAAGGAAGTCTTTCAAACAGAGCATTACTGCCTGGAAACACAGCAGCTTCCAACTGCCCTGGTTTCATCTTGTGATCAGATGAAATGTCTGTTCCCACACACACATCCACGAGGGCTCTCAATTCAGCCAGAAATGCCTATGTGGGCCCATCTCTTCACTGCTTCATGTATTTTAGCCACAAATATATGATGGGATTATCCACTGCAGTATCGTTATATCAACACTTGCTTCAATTTAGTCTGAAAACACTAGAGAATATTCAGATTGACATATTGACTTGTAAACTGGTGCATAGAAGTTTATCATTTGTGCCAATGTAATGATGTTTCTGATAACCATCTCAAGAATATTTTCTTTTTTTAAGTTTTATGTTATGTGTATCATTGTGAACTCAGATTTAAGCATATTTATTTATTTTTATTGATTTTAGAGAGATTGGAAGGGAGCGAGAGAAACATCAATGTGAGAAAGAAACATTGACCGGTTCCTTCCTGTATATACCCTGACCAGGGATTGGATCCGCAACCTAGGTATGTGCCTGGACCAGAATCAAACCTGAGACCTTGCGGTGAACAGAGCAATGGTCCAACCAACTGAGCCACGTTGGCAGGGCTGTTATATATTGTTTTGTGTTTTTAAATACATATATATTTTTAAAATTGATTTCAGAGAGGAAGGGAAAGTGAGAGAAAGATAGAAACATCAATGATGAGAGAGAATCATTGATCGGCTGCCTCCTGCACACCCCTCCTGGGGATGGAGCCTGCAACCAGGGCATGTGCCCTTGACCAAAATTGAACCCGGGACCCTTCAGTCCGAAAGGCCAGCACTCTATCCACTGAGCCAAACCAGCTAGGGCTGTGTGTGTGTGTGTGTGTGTGTGTGTGTGTGTGTGTGTGTGATGATTATATGAGTTATGCTTTGGCTGAAACTGAAGTTTAGCTGCCTTCCTGAATGAACATGGACTAGTGGGAGGTGATGGTCCCACAAGGTGGGATGAGGCAGGTGGAGTTACTCCAGGATGAAACCACATCTACTAAAAGGATGACCCACATGCAGACAATCTACTTGTTTTATATACTTTATGAAGCGATAGCGCACAGGACCTTAAATCGACATTTTTTTGCCCAAACCTGAAACATCACTTCAAGGGAAAATTCCTAGAGACTGTGGTCAAATGGCATGAACTCACTTTGTGACCATGCCCCCTACCCACCCAGTGCTAAGGGAACTCTATAGACACTCATTTCTCTCAAGAGTGTTGTGGTAAGGCAGTCTGCCTAGAATACTTCCAGAAACAGGCCCTCCTGCGTATACCCAAGAGAAAAGAGCCTCTTTATGCTGCCACTCCGCAGAATTGCTGCTTGCATTTAGATTGTGTTTTGTTAGGACTCACCAGTCTCTATGCCCTTGCTCCCCAAAATCTTTCTCCCAACTTCTGTTGTCTGTATTGTGCTTCCCACGTTACACAGAGCCTCCCTCTCTTAAGACACCCCATACTCCAACCACCCCACTCTCCTCACTTTTGGAAACGTTTCTCTGAGCTATGCCTGGTTTAAAGGGGCTTTAGCTGTGTCTCGCTTCGGCCCCTATGGGGTGGGTGGGAGGGGGAGTTTTCTTTGATCCACCTAATGAATTAATGAATTAAACAGAGGTGGAGTTCAGAAGCCAGGCTCCTTACTTTTGCTGAAGCTGGGCTGCTTAGGAGCTGGCGTAACTGCCGGAAAATTGCTAGAAGAATTAGGGACGTGGCCGAGTCCATTCATCGTCCCTAATCGAGTTCTTGGGAAATACACATGTAGATTAGCCCCTAACAATGACCCCCGGCTGATTGCTTGGAGTACCCTCCACCTTGCCCACAATGGTATTGACTAGCTCTTTATGTCGCTCACAAAGGAAGCCCCAATCTCCCCTTGTCCCGCTTCGCCCTGTTTCCCCCCTAGTCCTCACTAGTGGCTGTTGCAGTCTTTTCTGCTCCCCTCCCCCCAGACTCTGAAATAAACAGTAAATAAAAGCCCACCTCACCTGGGCCTATTAGGGAGAGCTGGGCAGTTCCAGAGGGAATTAACTTTGGAAAACAAGGCGTTAAGCCCCTTAGCGTGTGGGCAGGAGCTTAAGGAAACGCTGCCAATCTTTGTTTAACGGTGATTATAGAGATCAGTTTAATATTGGACAAGTTTACATAAAAAGCATTCTCAGTCAGAGGGGAAGCCGCAAACACCAATTAATTACCCCCAAGGCCTCAGCACCCCAGCACCTGCTCTACATAACGGTACATGGGACCTTGTGAGGTGCGCCAGGCTGATTTCGGGCGGTGCCTTTGACAGCCTGGGCAGCCTGAGCAGAGCCTGGGGCAGGCTCCTTCACCTGCTTGTGGTGGGATCCTCTTCAGTCCTCCTGGACTCCAGCGCCTCTGTCTAGGGATTCTGGCTTCACTTATTTCTACCTCAGCTTCTTAGATGTAGGAACGCTTTGATTCTTTCCAAAACATCACCCTCTACCTTAATAATTACAAATGAGCCGCAGCTGGAAAACACTGGCCACGGCGTCAGTAGGCCTGAGTTCTAGTCCTGACCCTTCCACTTAACAGCTGTATCATATCACTGTGAGACTGTTTCCTCTTCTGTAAAATGGGGACAAATACATGTAAGGTCCAGCTCACCTCACAGGGTGGTGGGGATCCGGTGACGGGAAGAATGTGAAAGGATCCTAAAAAGTATAGCGATCTGCAAGCACTATAAAACACATATTGATTTTCATTAATTTAGCGTTTTCTTCAAATTAAAAATAATTTAACTTGAATCAGTTTCTGGCCGCTTCAAACTCATATGCTTGCTATTTTAACTTACCTTTTTATGTTTGTATTTAAAAAATAAAGCGATGTGTGTAATTAACTCCCCTCCATTTGCCCACTTAAGGATCCTTAGCTTAGTCGCAGGTCAATTTCAATGTGGAGGATCCAAACACAGGTGTTCTTCTCTTGTTTCTCCTTTGTCTTGTCTCCCAGGCTGACCTTACGCTCCTCGCGGCCAGGGGCCCAGTCCTTCCTTCCCCTTGTGGGGCTGACAGGGCTTGCGTCAGAGCTGGACCCTCAGAAAGAACGCAAAGGGAATAGCCAAGCGCGGTGCAGGGAGGAGACGCCCCTGAGTAAGGATCAAGGCACCTGTTGCAAAGATTTGTAAGAATCTCTAGGTCCTTTCCTAAAAGTCGTTGGCTTTTCAGGAAGCATTTAAGTTCTGCAAAGGCTGGGGTCCACTAGGGGTCCCCGGCCTCAGCCAGCGGTCACAGCACGGGAGGTGTGGACAACAAAAAAAGGCCCCCCCCCCAAATCATCTTTCCACTTGGCCTCCGAGCCACTCTGGGCCACGGAAGCCTCGAGAGGTCTCCCAACAGGAAAGAAAGGCGAGCGGTTACGCCTGTAACTCCCAGGGAAGCTGGAGGCTCCCCACCCCTCAAGGTCCTTCCCCAGTCAGCCTGAGGTGGGTCCCCTCCTGCGCCTGGGGAATCGGTGGGTGGGGAGGGTTCCCGCAGGACAGGCTGAGAGAGCGAGGATCTCCCCCCCCCCCACCCCCCCGGACTGAGCCCGGCAGCGCGTCCGACTGGGGCCTCCCAGGCTCCGGCTGGGCCGTGGGGCACTGCAGGTGCCGGGCCTGTGGGCGCAAATGGCCCACCGCCTCCCGGCCGGCGCTGGATGCTGGAGAGGGAGCCCGCGCGCCAGTGCCAGTCGGGGAGGAGCAGTTAACACAGACACACACAAAGTAAACCCCAAGCCCGGGCTTCAGACCACGGAGCCCAAGAGGATTGCCCGTGGGGGTACAAAGGGGGACATAGAGCGGAAATTAAAACGGAATAGCAGGGTGGACTGACTTCCACCGCTGTGGAGCCTTTCCGAGGGTCGCCCGGGGCACTCAGCCCCGCGGAGGCAGGAGCCTGGGGACCGAGGCGAGTCTGGGATGGGGGAGGTGAAGGAGGAGGTGAGTCCCAGGAGGAGGGAAGTCCCAGACGAAGAGGTGAGACGGAGGGCGTCGGGCCCACTGAGGCAAGGCGGGGGCCGCCCCCAGACCCGGGCCCCCAGGCCTGTCAATCCCCGCCGCTGGCCCCGGGGTGTGCTTGAGGGAATGGGAAGATGAGAGGTGCTGCCCCGCCCGGGGATCCGCCCGCTGCGGGGCGGGGGTGGGGGTGACTGGGTCGGGA
>NW_005871084.1:3345458-3348185 GCF_000147115.1 Myotis lucifugus | reverse complement strand
GCCAGGGCTGCCTGCCCTAAGGCGCCCGCGAGAGGCGCCCAGCCCTGCCCGCCGCCCGGCCCGCCACCCGCTCCGAAGTACGAAGGTGAGTGCGCACCCGGGCTGCTGCGAGCCCCCAGGGAGCCCAGACTTAGACACGCGGCAGGACAGAGCGCCCTGCCTTCATGTTTATCAAGCCGCCTGGGTGCGGGTTTGATAGCAGAAGCTTCCAATGTGAGTTCAGAGAAAGCTTAGGGGCGCCTCGCAGCCTTCACCCGGGACCGCCCCCCCCCCCCACCTCCCGCCGGGTCATCCCGGAGCCCGCAAGGGGCTGCCAGTGCCCTAGGGTAGGCGGGGTGGGTCCAGGGAGACTCCTGGGAGTGTCTCTGACCTTCCGGGGTCCCGCCGCCCCAGGCCCCCGCCCCTACTGCCCCAAGGAGTCCGGGGAGGCGCGGCCGAGCCCAGGGCTGCCCGTCGGGCCCGCGGGCGACGCGAAGTTGTCGGAGGAGGAGCCGCCCAAGAAGAAGCACCGGAGGAACCGCACCACCTTCACCACCTACCAGCTGCACGAGCTGGAGCGAGCGTTCGAGAAGTCCCACTACCCCGACGTGTACAGCCGCGAGGAACTGGCGGGCAAGGTCAACCTCCCCGAGGTCCGGGTCCAGGTAAAGCGCCCAGGTCGTCCCTGTGTGTATGTGTGTGTTGGGGGGCGAGGGGGACGGAGTGAGGGGGTAGTCCGAGCTGCAGCCAATGCTCCCTTGAATCCCCGGAGCCCACGCATTTGTGATGCCACTTTTCCCATTGGCCTTCCTCGGCTTGGCTGGCCAGAGCCCCAAACGAGCGTCACAGATCTTCTTCCACGTGCCCCGCGCTGTCCTTGGGGCACTCGGTGCCAGTTCGCAGTTCCATATCCCCTCTGGGGTGTCCGTCTTCTGAGCTAAAGAGAGGAATCGGGACCGCGGGCGGGCAAGGACCGACCGCTCATTAGTCGCAGCCAGGATGGGGTGTGTGTGGAGGGGTGAGTACTGAGCAGAGAGGGGATGTAGGCAACAGCTGAGGGTCTCCAGGTTGGGACCCCGAATGCCACCCTAGTCGCCAGCTGTGAGCACCCTGTTTAAAACCCCAAACCCTGTCTTCCTGCGAGGGGCCTGGCGCCTCGCCGTTGAAGCTTCCCGGGGATTTATTTAAGGGCCTGACTTTTGCTTCTCTGGTGCACATCCAACCAAGCTTCCTGCTGCAGGGGCCCTTTCTTTTTGTTGTAAAGGGGTTTTCGCTTTAATTAAAGCTGAATTATCTTTAATCCCTGATCATTAAAATATTTGAAAGCCTTAAATATTTGCTAGTCATCTGTGAAAAATCTGGGAGGATTTCCAAATTGGGAGAGTTTAGAGGCCTGAAAGGAGTCACTGGGAGCAAGTTTCACTGCATCTGAAAGGCAGGGGAGCTAAATGGCGTGTGTGTGTGTGTGTGTGTGTGTGTGTGTGTATTTCCAGGAAGTGAGATTCTCACATGGTTGGGGGCTTTCAGCCTTGTCTTAAAAGTAAAAGGGGACAAGCTCTTGTCTTTGTCTCTTCTGCTTGTCTCTTCTGCTCAATTTGAGGGTTTAAAGTAACGAGTAGATGTTATTGTTTTAAAACATAGTTCCCTAAGGTGCTCAGGATCCATTTCTCCTAAAGTGGGGCAGTGACGCTGCAATGGTGTCATGGGAGGGGTGGACATATTAGCACCTGCTGTCCAGGGAGGGCGGCTGGCCCCAGCCATAGGAAGAGGAAAAGCATCAAGTGAAAGATGAGAAAGAGTTGAGCCAAGCCTTCCAGTGCCGTTCAGAATAGAGGCCCGGCCCGTCAGGGGCTGCCTTCACACCTGATGCCGCCTTTGTCCCACTTTCCTTCCTCCCTCTTCACTTGTCCTCTGGCTTGTCCTCTTGAGAACAGTGTCTGTGACTTCTCTGTGACCACAGGGCCAGCAGTGTCCAGCGTATGGTGGGTGCTTAATGCAGGGCTACGATGTAATCAGATGGGGGTGGGGTGCTAAGCAGGGTCTCAGCTGTGTTGAGGCAGCAGTATAAGAGCTGACTTTCCAGGTCTTTAGCCCTCTAACTGGGGATAGAGGATCCATCTGAAGACCTTGGCTGATATTCTGGGGGATGGAGTGGGACATCCTGAGAAGCAGGGGACTGGGGGTGGGAACCCTCACCCAAGCCAGTGTTTCTCTTTTCTCGGTTATCTATCTGCAAACATCTCCTATTTCTGGGGAAATCGGAGCCTCAGATATGTAGGTGAATACGTTGTGGGAAGGGGGCGGGGCACTTATATTTTTTGTTCTTCCTCCCTCCTTCCCCCCAAATCCCAGCCTTACGCACACTTGCCCTGCTTGGCTCGGATACTGGTGACTCTTTTCTCAGCTCCCCTGGAGGTGCTCCTCCCCACCCTTATGGACTCACAACTGCTTTCTCCCTCTAAAGTCTCTAAAGTCATATCTACCCTCCATTTCCCTTCATAAAATAACACTGAAGCCACCAGTTTGTCCAAAGTTCTTTCTAGATACTCCACTAAGCTAGACCAATCCTCTCCAAGAATTGTTTGTTTCTGAGGATGCTAACTGTAGTGAAACCCTAACTGCACCCTTTCTTGTGATTTTTATCAAATCAAGAATGGATGTTTCATTGTTAAGAGACCAGACTTCACTCTGGCATGCACTTTCCATATGTAAAGGGGAAAAAAAAGACTTGAACTCATGAACCCATCT
>NW_005871084.1:3342598-3344024 GCF_000147115.1 Myotis lucifugus | reverse complement strand
GGCGCGGGGACCAAACCGGGCGCCTGCCCACCCTCCCGGAGCCGACCACGCACCGCAGGCGTGCACCCCCTCTCCCTGGGACCCCGACTCGGCCACGCCTTCCCGTGCAGTCTGAAGCTGCAGCCAGCGTCTCGGGTGCGCGTCCGTTCCGGACTCACCCGGAGGACTGACCCCCAGCCCGGCCGAGGCCCCTTCACCCCAAACCCCCGGAGACCCCCGGCCTCGCTGCTCGAGGGGGAGAAGCGAGCGGCCCGGCCCTGTCCGAGGGACCCAAAGCGCCTGACCTCCGGGGTTCCCGGGCGGCGTGGCAACCCCAGAAAACGACAACGGGGAGGAAGGTGGGGGCGGGGAAATAGAGTTTGAAGAATTGTTTGTATACATAGTTTCAAAGTATTTGAGAGGAAAATTAAAGATTTACTTGTTTTGGTTGGACTCTAGTTAAACGCCCTCGGGACTGCGGTGGTGGGAGGGGGCGTGGGTGTGAATGGCGTGGGAGCGGGACTGTGCTGTGGGCCGGGGGTGGGGGTGGGGGTCACGGAAAGTAGGAGGGTGCGCGGAATCCCGGCCCCTGTGCTACCCTCCGGGCGCAGTGTGCTTCCGCGGACGCTGTGTCCCCATCCTGGACAGTGTCCCCATTCCCAGCGCCGCGGCGTCGGGCCCAAAGGTGCTCCTTCCGGCGCTGAAGGGCGCGTGCGAATGCG
This sequence comes from Myotis lucifugus, assembly GCF_000147115.1. Taxonomy (NCBI): domain Eukaryota; kingdom Metazoa; phylum Chordata; class Mammalia; order Chiroptera; family Vespertilionidae; genus Myotis; species Myotis lucifugus. Next base: position 3,343,323 of record NW_005871084.1, on the reverse strand, counting down.
CGGCGTTCGGGGTGTTTGGAGCCTAAGGCTCCGCTGCCTGTGCGCTGCCCCGACAGCCCGGTTGAGGCTGCTACTTGGAAGGACCCCTCAATGGGAAGCGTCTGCACCACCTTCCCCGGGTGAGAACGGAACCCCTCCAAGCCCCTGGCGGCCCTGCCTCCCTCTTTCCAGCGCGCCGCGGCCAAGGCCCCCTCAGATCATGGTCCAGGTCACCGGTCGGTGCCAGCCCTGGTACCCAGGGTCCATGACATTAATCCTCCGAATTCCGGGTGCGACTTTCCCTTCCCTGAGCCCTGCGCCCCTCTCTCGCCTCTCCCCCAACTCGCCCCGCCCCTCCCCCGCACCCCCTGCAGCGGTTCCGGTGAATCCCTGCGGGGAATGTGTCCCGGAGCGCTCTGTGCCCGACGGGAAGGCACGTCCTCGCGGGGCACTGCGGGCAGCATCTGCAGTTCTCTGGCACCTGCTCTGGGGTGGAGAAGGAATCCGGAGGTCCCCGGGGCTTCAGAAGCCCCCGGTTCTCGCGGTAAAGGAGGGCCCGGGGGTCCCAGGCTGAGAGGCTGTGGTATCCGAAATTGACCCTGGAAGCTGGGCGGCCGGTCCCCTAGCTACGCTTACACCTCGAAAGGTGCTGCCAGAGCCTGAGCATCAACCGCCTACTGTCTGTCGGGGTTAGTTAGCACGTTAGGAAAGCCCACCCCAGTCTCCCCCCCCCCCCCCCCCCCCGG
>NW_005871084.1:3237244-3342498 GCF_000147115.1 Myotis lucifugus | reverse complement strand
CCCCCCCCGCCCCTTCCTAGTCAAAATGCAGCCCACCTCTCTGGGGAGGTGGGAACGATGGAATGAGATCACCTGAGTCTTTTGTATAAATTGTCAATGACCCAGCGTGAAGCCCTACGCATCGTGGGCGGTTTCTCTGATCCCGCAGCATCCCTGCGCTGCGCTTGGCTTCCTAAAACCTCCTTGGAAGGATGACTGCTCCAGGCTTGGGATAGAGGGTGTCATTGCAGAATTCAGGCCTTGCCATGCCCAGTTCGAGAGGCTGTGGCATACACAGGGCTGTGTATCCTTGCCCTTCCTCTGGTGTCCTGCACATAGTAGGTTGGTCGGTAAGCATTTATTTAATCGGTTATTTCCCCCCAAGATATAAGAAGGAATACCTGCGCTCTCGCTCAAAAGATGTTCCTTGGGGAAGTGGATGAAGTGGCCCAAGGGATATCAGCTCTTGGCAAGAACCAATAGGTAAACTCGATGAATGCATAGGTAAATTTCTTTCAGGTCGGCCTGTCCTCTTTCATTCTTTAACACCTAGGAATAATTTATTCAGAGAACTCCCAAACTCACTGCCCTCTCCCTCTGCCTGCCCTCATTATTCCTATCATAGTCCTGGGCCCATCCCCACATCAGCATCTTCTTCACTTTTCTTAGATTATTTCCACAATTGTCCATTTTGTTTCCTCTCTGCCATTTTTCTTTCTACCCTTTTTTAAAATATATTTTTTCTCGATTTCAGAGAGTAAAGGAGAGGGAGAGAGAGATGGAAACATCAGTGATGAGAGAGAATCATTGATTGGCTGCTTCCTGCACACCCTCTACTGAGGATCCAGCCCGCAACTTGGGCATGTGTCCGACCTGAAATGAAGCCATGACCTCCTGGTTCCTAGGCGTGGCTCAATCACTGAGCCACACTGGCTGGGCTCTATTTTTTTTTTCATCTACATTTCCCCACTACCTCCTTCTCTTCCTTTACTGTTTAGTTCAGTTTGAGAGTGGATATTCTGCTAAACCATCTCTTTAGGTATCAACAATTTGAGCCATTTCAACTGGATTTCAGGGACAAGTCCTTAGGAAATGATAATAAAATTGCTAAAGGTTAATGATCCCTGAAAACTGTGCCAACAGGCTTCTAAGCGGTTTACATCTATCTGTTGACTCATCGAAGACTCACAACCACCCTACCAGGAAGATACAATTAGCCCTGTTTTATAAAGGAGGGAACTGAGGCCCAGAGAGGTTGCCCCAGTTAACGGCCTTGTAATCTTTGGAGCTGTAACAACCACAAGCTGGGGCCGCTCACCATCATAGCGCTCGCCCAGGAAACATTTGCTGAATAAATGCTCCTTATTTCAGTTCCCAAGAACAGCTCGTTAGGCCACCTGGAAACTGAGGTCCTGAGAGGTGGGAGCGAGCTGTGAGTGCTTTCCTGGGCCTCCTGGGGAGGGCTGGACCACACCCCTGCCTCAGCACCCCACCCGCAACCCCAGGGGCTGCGTAGCAGGGCAATCTAAAGTCGGAGGTTCTTGCTGCCGGCTGCAGCCAAACTGGTGCAGGTAAGACTGGAAGCCAGTATTTAACTCAGACTGGAGGTGAGAATGGCTCCGGACAAGGAGCTTCAGAGGCCCAGACAACCCTGAAACGCGTGGGGCCGCTACTCAAGCTCAGGGCGACAGAAATCACCCTGCAGAGGCGCTGGCTTCCCAAACTAGACTGTGCTGGCTCTGATTTGGGGCGGGCACACGGGACTCCGGGGAAAGGCCTCCCCAGCAAGCCCGCACCACTTGGGAAATGGTTGTTGAGTCTTCGTAATGAGCCTGAGGGTCCCCGGAAGGGGAACGAGAACCAGTAGCGAGTGGCCTTACGGGGTTCAGAGAGGAAAGACACTGCTGCTCGGCGCGCAGCGACCCAGATGGAGGCGGGCCTTGATCCAGGCCGACCGGGGTCCCGTCCATCTTAGAGGGAGGCTTGGTGACCCTTTCCCAGAGGAGGACGTCTGCTCTGGCCGCGGGAGGCCAGCAGGTGAGTCGGAAGAGCAGCTATTTTGGGCTCCTGGGAATCCTGTTGGGCGGCGCCCAGGGAGGGGCTAGGAACGAGGGGGCGCGCGGGGAAGGACGCCTGGAATTGGACCGCTGGCGAGAGACAGGCGGAGTCAGGCGCAGCCCTGGGTCCCGCACCCCGACCGTCCGCCGTGCTCACCCGGGACCCTCCGCTGACCCTGTGGTCCCCTGCTTGCGCGGAGCCGGGCCACCCGGCTCCCGGCCTTCATCAGGGGAGCTTCAGGTTCGCGATTTCCCCCGGAGGAGTCTGTTCCTGGACACAAGGTGTCTTGTCCGTGGTGCGCACCACGGCTCCCCGCCTCTGGGGGCGATGCTTTCTCTACCGCCAGGACGCGAGGGACTGCGGGCTCCTCTCTCCCGCCCGCTGGTCTCCAGAGCCGCGGGGTCCAGGGCGGCCCAGCCCTCGGAGCTCTCTTCACCGGTGTCACCGGGGCCCCGCGCTGGGCTCCAGGGCCGTCCAAGCTTTTCATCCATCAGGGGTTTCCCGCTCTCGGGACCCCCTCTGCCCCCTGCGGGTCCGCGCTCCCACCTCCGCCGCCCTGAGGATGATCAGAGCTATTGTGGGTGACGCGAGGACTCGGGGAGTCCTTGGGAAGGGCAGGCTTCCCCAGGGGTCAGCAAGTGGACTGGGCAGCCCCGCTGGGTGCAAGTGGAAGAGTTATCAAACCGGGGAAGACAGCCCCTGCCCGCCCCACCCCGCCCTAGTGAACCTAGAATCCCGCGAGTGGAGGGAGGGAACCCCGATCCTGGCCTCTCACCGCCAGATTCATCGGTTAATTGAAAGTCTTTGCGGGGACCTCGGAGAACCCGCGTGAGGGAAGCGGGGACAGTAGGACTCCGCTTCTGGGGAGCCGGGTCCCTCCTGCGGGCATGTACGGTAGGGATGTCAGGGTGTGGACCCAGCAGCCCCCAGGACTTTAGCATTTGAGGTGCTGTCTATGCCGCCCCCCTACACACACACACACACACACACACACACACACACACACCTCCAGCCCCAGCCCCAGTCCCACGACCAGGAAGCTGGCAGGAAAAGACTTTTGGGGAAGATAATAAGAATGAGAACTTGGCATTTCCTCTGCTCCGGAAGCCAGAGTCCGCCCCGCCCCGCCGGGGAGCTCCGGCCTGCGTCCTAAACTGCCTGGGAAAGGGGGCGCAGGTCCCTTCAAGAAGCCCCAGGGCGCACTTAGTGCCAATGTCGTCTCCTTAATTGGGAACTGGCTCTAATAATCTGACCTCGGTTTGTTAGCTGCACAATAGTGGGCAGAGTTAATGACTCATTAGTGATTAATTTCTTAACTGCCTTAACTGCTCACTGTAAAAGCCCTTTCGTAAAACTGGATTAAATCATCTAGATCCTTGGCCACGTCTCACAGCCTATATAATTTTATTAACCAATGGAACCCCAATAAATTCAATTAAAAAATTCCTTTAGAATCCCATAAACCTCGTGACATGAAACTACTGGGCAGGACAATATCATGACAGGCAGCTACGCTACCTCACTGGGTTATAGTGCCATGGCAGCTACTACAGGACAAGCAGCTACTATTGCCAGAAGCAGCCATTCTCAGGACAGGCAGCCACTGTTTCCAGAGGTACCACTATCGTGACAGGCACCTGCTATCACGAGTTGAATACATTATGGCGAGAGACAGCCAGCATCTACAGAGGCAGATACAGAGGCCAGACTTTGTCAGGACGGGCGTGATAGGTACTAATAATAAGGGGCGAAATATAATACGGTCTCGAATGGGAAAAAAGCAGCTGGTGATGGCACAATAAGATACACTTCTTGCTTCCTTCAGAAGAATGGGGTGTAGCCATTGTTTGCTGCTGCCCTCTACACTGCTGGTGGAAAGGGGACCCGGTGTGGTTGCTTTGGAAAGCAAATCTGGCCCTAGATGGTTTAGCTCAGTGGATAGAGCGTTGGCCTGCGGACTGAAGGGTCCCAGGTTCCATTCCGGTCAAGGGCACATGCTTGGGTTGCAGGCTCGAGACCCAGTAGGGGGCGTACAGGAGGCAGCCAATTAATTGTTCCCTCTCATGACTGATGTTTCTATCTCTCTCCCTTCCTATCTGAAATCAATATAAGTATATTTTTTAAAAAGAAAGCAAATCTGGCAATTCTTCAAACTATTAAATAAACTAGTATGTAGTTACTATATCAACTATCAATTCTGTCCAAGAGAAATTAAAACAGGTCCACACAGAAACTTGAACATGAATGTTTATACCATCATTTTTCATAATAACCAAAAGGTGTAAACAATGCAAATGTCCATCAACAGTTGAAGTAATAAACAAAATGTGGTGTGGACATGTGGTGGAATATTATTTGGCTGTAAAAAGGGACAAAGTACTGCTACATGCTACGACATAGGTGAATCTTGAAAACACTATGTTAAGTGGAAGACCACATACCATATAAATGGGAATTTATATGAAAGTCCAGGTAGGAAACCCATAAAGATGGAAAGTAGATTCATGGTTGCTTTGTTCTGGAGGAGGGGCAGGGGATGGGGGACAGAGAGGGTGATAGGTAAAGGATTTCTTCTGGAGGTAATGGAAATTTCCCAAAATTGCCTATGATGATGGATAGATGGTTACACTTATCTTCGGCCCAACTAAATAAGTGTATTTTCAATGAGTGAATAGTATGATATGTGAATCACATTTCAATAAAGCTGTTAAAAAACAAGTCTTCCCACAAACTCTTGCTGCTTCCACCCATTTCAAATACTCACATTGGAATAATTTTTCTAATACCATTTTCAAGTATTGCTCTTTTGCCAGGTGAAACTTTGCCAAGTCAATAAAGATGTCATCAATTCAGCTAACATACATTGCATGCCTACTATCTTAGGCAGTGATAAATACATGAACACACTTTTTCTGCCATTTCAAATCTCAACTCCTCTTTCTGCTTTCAAGGCTCATCTGCATGACTCACTCATTCCCTTCCCCATTGACCTCAGAAATAGAGACCCTCTGCTCTACACAAATGACCTTGATAGTGGCTTGCTCTCCTCAGTTCCTCCTCTATATTATTGCTCAAGGTGGACAACACCTTTTTATCCAAAGTAACATACCAGCCTAACACACCAGCTCTCCTGGAATAGAAGCAATGACTTAAATTCACACTGGAACTTGTTCCTGCGATTTCACCTAGATGAATACTATATGCCCTCTGTCTAGGTCGCTTTTTCTTCTTTCCTTGAAGTTTTCTATCTCTAGTTCAAAGTACATCTCCTTCCAGAAGCTCTCGTGGTTTTACATGCCTAGTCTTTTCTTACTTTTCCCAGATCGCTCTGTGATTCCTTCCTTAATCCCTCCCCCCTTCTCTCGCTCTTTTATAGAGCAAACAAGCCCACAGTAAATGAGACTGCCTGGCAGTCGACCAAAAATCTGCTCAAGACTCAAAAGTTAGCCTACTAAACTTTGAAATCAAACTAAAACAGCAGCTCTCCTGTCTTTTCTATATTTTGTTTCATTTAGGGTAAGGAGTACTCCTTTCAGATTACTATCATAGAGCGATGATTGGGTTCCTTGTCAGGAGATCACAGGATCCTCAGTTCTGTCATGGACTTGACATGTGGTCTCAGGCAAGGTGGTCTCACGGTGGGGGTTGAGGGGGGCGGGCAGAAGTTCTTTGCCTATAAGACCTAAGAGCTGGACCAGAGGACTTGTAATATCCTCTCAGCACACAATGCTGATGCTCATTCAGTAACTTAGCTGAGGGTGCCACCTGATGGCTACCTTGAGAACTTCACCTGCCGGTTGTGCACTGGAAGTTTTCTAATAAAATGCCTCCTCCCAGAATCGCCAGAAATGAATGAGAAAGGCCTTTCCTCAGCCTAGTAATGCCCTCTTCTCTGAGTCTTCCCAAGTGCAGGGGCTTGGTGCTGCTCATTGAGTGGAAAGTCTCCCCTTTTCCTTTCAGAACCCCTCCCCCCTGCCGCCTTCCCCTCCCCCCCACCCCCCTCGACACCCCCCCCCCCCCCACACACACACCAGGTCAACCAACCAGGGGGATTCTTATATCATTAACTGCCTTCAGAGAAACCAGGGGGCCCAGAAAACTTCTGCTTTTATGCCTTTCCATCATTAAAGTTAGGCAGGAATTGCTTCTAAATTATATACATTAATCAAAAGTGATTTACCTAACCTCTTAAACCTTTCATGAAAAAAATACTTGCATTTTAATAAAATGAGCCCTAAAGATGGCAATTCTTAATTCAAAGTCAATTAATTAAAATTATTATATTAAGGATAGAATTTTATATGCCTGGGCAGTAGAAATATTTGATACATAGTATCCTCTTCCTGGTATCCTTCCAAACACAGCAACTAGGTAATAAGTTTAGGCCTATCATTAGACATTATATACTACTAGTGCCCCAGTGCATGGATTCGTGCACATTGAAAGGAAATTAATTAGAAGGTGGCTGGGCGAGATGGGCTGGACACGCCCTGGAGCCAACCTCCCCCTCCAGCTGCACCTGGGGTGCTGTCACGGCTCAAAGATCATCTGGGGAGTGAGCAGGGTCCCTCCAGCAAGTGGGGTCCCTCAGCCTGGCTGTGGGGATCAGGCCTAAACTGGCTCTCTGACATCCCCTGAGGGGTCCCAGATTGTAAGAGGGCAGTTCTCCGGTAACACACCCCAGAATCGGGCTCCCTCCTCTCTGGTTCAGGGTGTGGTCACCACAAAACCACTACTGCCAAGTCACTGCAGCTCGGTAGCTCCTGCATTGAGCATCTGCCCCCTGGTCGTCAGTGTGCATCATAGCTACTAGTCAGACAGTCAGAGGGTCGCTTAGCCTTTTATATATATAGACTAGAGGCCCGGTGCACAAAAATGTGTGCACTGGTGGGGGAGGGGTGTCCCTCAGCCCCACTTGTGCCCTCTCACAGTCTGGGACCCCTTGTGAGATAACCACCTACTGGCTTAGGCCCGCTCCCCAGGTGGCAGATGGCAGGACCGATCCCTAGGTGCCTGCCCCACCTCCCCAGGTTGCGCACAGGGCAGGGCCGATCGGGGGTTGGGGCGCCACCCCAGGTCGCACATGGGACACCTGGGCGGGCCAGCGGATCACTGCTGCTCCACCTGGCCGCCTGGGGTCGCACACCCGGAGGCCCACCGCCCCAGGTCGCAGATAGTAGGCCTGGATGGCAGCAGGGCAGGCAGGATGGTGCTCTCCCGCCCTGCCTACAGTATGCAAATTAGCCGCCATCTTTGTTGGCAGTTAATTTGCATATTGTGCTGATTAGCAAATGGGAGGTATAGCGAAGGTATGGTCAATTACCATGTTTGTCTATTATTAGATAGGATAAGATTTCCACTCAGGTTATTTTCTAATACCTGGTATTTAATACCAAGGTATAATTGACTTAAATATCCTAGCATATCAGCCATCTAGAAATATTTACATTTTAAAGGTGTATTTCTGGAGATATAATGACCAACCCAAAGAATAAATCTTGAACAGTAGAATTTAGGTGTGTAAAAAAATTGGGTAGGGAGATGCTTTGAGACTTAGTGACCTTTATGGCCACCCTCCAATTAGCACAAGTGACCAAGATGCTGGTGATACTTAAGGCTCATGGGCAGGAAAGGATATTAGGAACTGCTCTAAGTTCCTAGACATTCACTGTCCAGGAATGGGTATTTGTAGGAGACCATGTGATATAGTAAAGTAGAACTTGCCTTTGAATTAAAAGAATGGGTCTTATTTCTGTTTTTCCCATTTAGAGACCAGATGCCCCTGATCTTGTTCTTGAATTATATAACTGAAGTTACTAATCTGAATAGTGTGCATAATATCTATCTTAAGGGTTGCTTTGAAATACTAAGGAAGATGATCTATTCCCAGGTGTGTCTTCTGCTCATGCTAAAGTGGTATCTGCTCCTTGTGTTATAGGGAAAATCAAAGGCACATCTTTCCATCCTCTTTTTTAAAGACACCCATGGGATAGTTCAAGGCTAAACATAGTTTTCTGAGACTGCACCTTCTCATTTCCTATCTTCTCTTCCAGATATTATGCAAAAGAAACAAAACTCTCAACCACTGTCAGTGAAGCTAGAAGATAGTGTGATTTGAAGATGAGAAAATGTGTAAGTGTGGCCCAAAATTGCTGAGATTGTCATGGAAGCTGTGTGGAACAACAGGAGTGAGGGGACTACTCCAGGAGACTCAAGAAAAAAAAAATTGACTCCAGATGGACTTTCTTTCAGGAATAGAGATTGTAGACAAGTCACTCTGAACAAAGAAGAATTCAGGGAATAGTATTTCTTCTTACCAAATTATTAGAGGATGAATTTCAGCCAATTGAGAGATGACTAAGGACAGTTCAGCAAGAGAACTGTGGGTGAACGCTATCTACAGAACAGAAGGGAAGCAACTGTGGGACTTTGTGTGACAACACAAAGTAAACATTATCTGTACCAACGATATAGAAATGATGCAACCAACCAAAAGAAAATGAGAGAATGAAGTAAAAAGATAAGGACTAGAGTCAATTTGCTGATTGCCATCTATGTAATAGCTGAAAGTCAAATAACTTCACTGATAAGTAAAAGAAGTGTAAGTGTACTTAATAGTACAAAGCTAAATACCAAAAAAAAAAAAAAAAGGTAAGTGTACTCACTGATATTGGAGGATGGGTGAAGCAAGGAAGAAGAGGAAACAATATTATTGTTCAGAGTAGGAAATGAATAGTGACTGCCTGTAGAAATAGATGTCCAAAGATACTATGTAAAGGTATACTTTTTCAAGGTAAACACTGAAACAAAACCACAAATCTTCCTAAATATCTGAAAACTATATACACACGGTAGGGAGGGGGAGGGAGACAAATAAAAAATCAGGTCATACAATTATAGACTTTAATGAGTAAATCTTTACAAAAAAAGCAAAATGAGGCCCTAGCTGGTTTGGCTCAGTGGATAGAGCATGCCCGGGTTGCAGGCTCGATCCCCAGTGGGGGGCATGCAGGAGGCAGCCGATCAATGATTCTCTCTCATCATTGATGTTTCTATCTCTCTCTCCCTCTCCCTTCCTCTCTAAAATCAATAAAAATATATTAAAATTAATTAATTAATTAAAAAACAAAATGAGGATCTATAATGTTAAAAAGAGAAATTCACACAAAAAATATATATATTTTAAAAAATCTTGGTTGAGTTCTACTAGAAACTAAATCTGTAAGGCACCCCAGCAACCATGTCACTGCCATGGTTTTCTTTCCTTGATTATGTTCTGGAAACCTCGGGCCTGCCCAGCAGTGACAGAAATGAGGCAGACTTGGGGCTACTCTAGTGGTGCATCCCAGCCACAACGGGAGTCTTATTGTCACCTGACTTGCTAGGATGCCTGTAGCACATTTCCTTTACATTTAAAGTAGTAAATTGCTCCTTGTTTAAGTGGCAAGTGATTGGGATTGCGTATTTTGGTTTTGGCAAACCCCAAGTAAAGAAAGTCAGCCCACGTGGTCCAGAGGAGAGGGAATAAATCAAACATGGAGCCCAGCCTCTCAGCAAAGAGGCAAGAGTTAGGAGGGATGACGGGAGGCCCCTCGCCCTCCACTGCCTCATCAGGGTCAATATTGGACACAGACATTTATTGGTATCTTCAAATATGACAAAGAGATATCTATCTATTATCTATTTATCTTATCTATCTATCTATCTATCTATCTATCTATCTATCATCTATCTATCTATCATCTATCTATCTCTATATCATCTCTCTGTCTCTAACATTTCACCTATCAGAATCATATAGGATCTCTTGAAGTCTTCATGCAAGTTCTATCTCTCAATGTCATTATCCAGAGAACTGTAAATGTCTATTTGTGATGTTAAAGACTCCAGGCAATGATTAGTTGGTTCTATGAGAACTATGCCCTCAGTCATCTCAGAAACATAATCAGGTGGAGCAGAGCGGAGAGAGGTCAAACTGGGGCTTGACCACACAGGCCCCAGGAGCTCATCAAGATTCTAGTAGGACCTGCTGCTTGGCTTGTTTCAAGAGACAGTGGTCACTTCAGCAACCGAGTATCTTGGGAACAGATGGTCTGATCCCACACTCTGCACTAGATTCTATTCTGGCTCTGTTCACATAGTAAGAACTGCTCACCAGCAGCATTTCAGAGTGAATGGCATTGCCTAACAATTTCACCTCTTTTTCAACAGTCTTCCTTCCTTAATCCAATGACCAGCAGGGAAGGGGTAAATCTTCAAAGTTGGCCAGGGAAGCAAATATTATGTGGCAAACACCCTTCTAAAACACTGCACACACACCCAGAGAATCACAAGTGTGAGCAGGAATCTATACTAATAAAAGGGTAATATGCTAATTAGACAAGACATCTTCTGGACGACCTTCTGGATATCCTTCTGGACAAAGCCATGGTGGCAGGGCTGAGGCAGAAGTGGTTAGGAGTGATCAGGCCAGCAGGGGAGAGCAGTTAGGGGGATCAGGCTGGCAGGGGACAGCAGTGAGGGATCAGGCCGGCAGGGGGGAATAATTAGGGGGAGCAGGCCAGCAGGGGAGAGCAGTTAGGGGGATCAGGCTGGCAGGCAGGTGAGCAGTTAGGAGCCAGTGGTCCTGGATTGCAAGAGGGATCCCAGATTGGAGAGGGTGCAGGCCAGGCTGAGGGACTGCCCTCCCTGTGCACGAATTTTGTGTACCAAGCCTCTAGTTTCAATATATTGTCGAACAAACCATGAAGTAGTTCCCTTATCCCTGGCATATGTAACAGTTAAATGAGGACCACCAACTCAATACCTAGAGTGGGCAGGCAGATCATATAAACAAATAAAGCAGGCAGGGGCATCCTTAGGGTGTGGTGGGGACTGTGGCAAAGTGGAGAATGTGGGCCGAATCTACAGGGCACTGTCGGGCACTGGTTGTCTTCAGGGAAAGTAGACCCAAGAGCAGGTCTTCTAACTTTGCAAAAACTTGCAACCTGGATTTGCACGTGAAATCTCTTGTTTTTTTAAATGTCTGTGGCCAGTTCTAATTTTTAAAAAACTGTCCAGGCAAGCAGCACCTCTACAGGTAGTATCTGACCAGCAGGCAGCCAATTCCTGACTACGAAGATAATGGTTTTTCATGTTACTCATTTTTCTTGTTTCCCACATCCTCGGAAGTTAAGTGGGAAGAAAGGACTACACTCAGGCTTTATTTTAAATTAAAGTTCATGTCGGTTGTCCATGTGGCTGTCTGTAGCTGAGGCATCTTGGGAAGTTGTTGGGCAGAGGAGACCACAATTTGAAGCTCTCTATTTCCTTTTCTTTTCTGTTTATTTCAGCAGTAAAGTCAGAGGAACAATTATGTTGTTACAGTAACAGCCACTTGTCTTGAAAGACTAAGAAAGGAGTAACGGATGAAAGAGGCCCAGACCAGAGAGAGGAGCAGCCTGCCAAAGGAAATCACAGCATCAGTGCTTCAAGCAAGAGAAACAAATAACTGCTTGCTCTTAAGGACTCATGGTCTTACAGCTATCAAAAGGACTTCACACGAGCATCTGAGAATGGATAAAACCCCACATGTTCACACTTAATAGCAGTGACTAATTTTTGAAATTGCTATACTGGGTGAGGTCACAAGAAATGACTTTCATGCTGGTTGCAGTCACAGTTGGACGTCCATCCCAAATCAATTTCACGCTCCTGCCTTACTCAGAGAGCCTTGATTTTGTTTAGGTTTCTGTCCTTTCTCCCACATGACTCATTGGTAAATCCTAATTGGTGAGGTCAGTGGTCCAGTTGCCTTTTGTTAGTGATAGGTTTGGGGCAAGCCTGTGACTCAGCTGCTCATTGAGGTGTGAGGGATTTAGAGGTTTCTGGGAAAGGACTCAGAGCTATTAATAAAGCAAAGCCTAAAAAATGATAACCTCTTTGATTTGTTGCATGTTGTCTCGTCTGGATGCAATGCCTGGAGCTTCGGCAGCCCTCTTGCGGCCATGAGGGAAATCAGCCTAAGGACACACCTGAACCATGGTGGCAGAGTGGCAAGATGGAAAGCCATTGTGCTTGAAGAAATGTTGGAGTCACCGAATTAAATTGAACGAAACGACCCTTAATCCCACCTCTCTCAGGATTTCTTGTATATGAGAGAGAAGGTATTTTAAATCTTTTACACCAATTTTACTAACAGCTAAAGGTATAGGGAGAACTAAAATTCAACAAAGGAAAACAACCCACTTCAAAAATGGGCAAATGACTTCAAAAAACATTTTTCCTAAAAGATATACAAATGGCCATAAGCTAAGCCAGGAAAACATGGAGCCCCAGGAGGGGACACTATGAGTATTTCCAGTGCATGCGATGACCTCCATCCTGCTCTGGGAATGGCAATCGTTCATCGTTGTGAGTTGCCCCAGAAGCGCTATTTCATTGTCTATAAAGCAGCCGGTGGCTGAGAAGATGAGTAATGCCAACCCCATGTTTTACTTCCATTTCTCCCTGCACATTAGAGCTGGGTAAAAATGCTCTGGAAAGATCAAATAGCCCCAGTAGGACCTGAAAGGTGGGCACTGTGGGGCTGGCAATTATACCACGCGGCTTGAAATGCCTGCTTGGCGTGTCACTGAACCTCTGATCGTAAGCAAAGACTGCCAGATTACCCTGTAGCACTTAAGAAAAAAAGACTGTGCTTTTAAAGGAACAGTTTGAAGACAATGTTGCTTCCTTTCCTTTTGGATTCTCCCTCCTTACTCTCCTGCTTTGCTGCAAGGATTTCTAAGTATTGTCACCTCTTAAAAACAATTTTCTGCTGTTGCTGTGTGCACACACCTGGCCATGCTTTCCCAGAATCCCCAGCTGGGTATTAACTGTTCTCTAGAATAGCACTGGGCAGAAATCAACGAGGAAAGTCTTTTGAGGGGCAGAAGGGATAAAAGACATCTGTTATGTGGCTGACCAATCTTTTAAACACTATCTCTTTTTGCTAGGGTCCCATAATTTTAGTCCAATTATACCAAAGTAGAATCTTAAAAACTACATTTCCCAGCTTTCCTCACAGCTAGATACAGGCATGTGACCCAGGTTCCACCAATCAGATATAGACATTGAAGGCTGATTTGGAAGTAAGCCAAGGCTTTAGGGGTATAATACTGTGGGCAGAGATTATGACAGAGGCCTTGAAAGACAGTGCCAACTCAGGCAGTTGTGCGGAATGCGTTAGGGGGAGCAGTGTATGCAATTGCCATCTCATTAACCCAACCAGAGGTCTGGCTTTGAGCACTGAACCTGCAAATTGAGACTTGAGAACGTTTCCCTGGTCTTCCCTGACTACTATCCTCTCATAAAGTCCTTTTCCTACTTAACCCAAGGTGATCGATTCTGTTATCTACAGCTAAAAATGGCCTGACCCAGCAGACACACACAGATATGTGACAAGACTTCACTTGCAAACAAGGGTTCAAGAAAGCTCTTCAACTAAGAGATTCTAATCATGACCTGGGCTTGGTACAGAGGAGCTCTGTAAGGTTGGAAGGTTTGGGTGAGCTATTCCCGTCTCTGGGTCAGAACTCATAGAGAAAAAATGATTTCAGCTAAAACATAGGATCACATCTACTCTCAGGAGACAACCAAACGAGTGGTCGTCTAGATGGGGCTGTTCTAGGGCACTGCCTTCCTCTCCCCGCCGGAAGTGCCAACCATGCATGTCCTTTGGAAGGAGAATCCTTCTGACAGGGCTTACCTCTCCATCATTACCCACATGGCAGACATTAGTTAACACCGCTCAGGACTGAGTTCTTGGGAAAGAGACCCAGGTGAGTCCCAGAAGTGAAAGGTGGTTAGATGCTGAAGCACATTTCACATATTTCCCCAGGTCTGGCTCTGTTGTGAATCAGCATGGTTTTAAAAGAAATTAAAAAGAACACATTACATCTTATGTGGTTCTTTGACAATCAAAACAGAGCAAGATAAATATCTTTACTGTTTCAAATGCGATTTCCCTAAATGAAAGAAAGAAATCTGAGCATATGGCAAGAAGCTTGAAAATCTGTTAACATCATGAGAATGTCATGATAAAAGTGGGACTGGTGAGCATTATGAGCTGCCAGTCCATGTTCTCTGAAAATGGAAGGGAATCTCCTTAATTCATTTTCTCCAAGACCAAAAATGAAATTTTGAAGAAATGGTGCTACTTAAATATACTGAAGAGGGGGTTTAAAATGAGGTAGTGTAGAAATCATTAAATAGTGAAAAAAAAATCTGGTGACTTTGGATGTTTGAATCCCAGTTCCATCTATGATGTGACCTTGAACAAGTCACTTGATCTCTCTGTTTCCTTATCTATTGGATGACAATGTTTATTCCTGGCTTATCAAACTGCTATAAGGAGAATATCAATAACCTTGGCAAAGTATCTGGTCATGGTTAGGGCTAAAGAAATGGTAACCATTAAGTGGTGAATCGGGCCAGCCTCACCTTCAACTTAGTCCATCTGATGGTAATAACAGAGGATGAGCTTCTAGCAGTAGCCTCTAGAACAGTGGTTCTCAACCTTGGCTGCACATTAGAATCACCTGGGAATCTATTTAAAATCCTGATTTCTGGGCCTCATCCTCCCGAAATTCTGTTTCTTTGTTACTAATGTTGTGGCCCCACCCCATAACGAAGAAACAGAATTTCCGGAGATGAGGCCTAGAAATCAGGATTTTAAAAAGATTCCCAGGTGATTCTAATGTGTAGCCAAGGTTGAGAACCACTGCTCTAGACAGTCTGTAAGTCACTGCAAGGATTCAGTAAGTGGCCTTCAGAAGGGAGAACTCAAAATTCAGCCTTCATCAATGATCACACAAGTTCATTATCAAGTTTTTTATTAATCTCTGCCACACTGTCCTCTCATTAGGAATTGAAATAAAACTACCTGCCCTTTGGACGGTGTGTTTAAGCTTTTATTGTGAATGGTAACAGGTCAGAGACTGGAATGTAATTGACACAGAGGCTAAATTCCAAGAGCATTACTTGGAAGACTCTTTATGGACAATAATTTCACAGAAGACAAATTCAAACCAGAGATGCTGCTTGAAAACCACGAATTTAGTCAAGGTTGAAAGATACAAGAATAGTTAAGTATTTTGCACAAAGGAAATCTGGTGGATGAGCCGGTAGAATTGATGCCTGTGGGATGCATTCTCAAGGGTTCTGTTTTGCTTCTTTGAGAGAGGCCGTCATTGTCGGTTCAGCTGGGGGTTCCTTCCTTCACATTGAGAACCTGGAGCAGAGAGATCAGCACCATAAAAAAACATTAGAAAGAGTTAAGCAAATGTAGTTAGTTATACTTGACGTAACTCCATTCCCAACAAACCATCAGCATCACGTGGAACTAGTTAGCAAGGCAAACTCCTAGGACCTAGGTCACCTTGACCGACTAAATTGGAACCGGTGGGGGTGAGGCCCAGCAATCTGTGCTTTCACGAGTCTCAGGTGTTCTGAGTGAGCATGTTAATGCTCCAAAACCATAGCTGTCCCAAGAGAGAAACAAACTTCTTCTCTTTTGGGAGCCACTATATTTTTGGGGTCTTTTTGTTATATCAGCTTAACTTGCACTCTGATATATTTTGACTAATGTTAACAATTAAATGTATTATCCCCAGGAATTGTGACTAAATAGCAGCTGGTTAGGGGGACTATTAGGGAATGTGGAATCTTAATTCTTACTTGGCTTCTTTTGGCAATACCTCATTACATGAATCAATTTGTGAATTACACAGTTATATATCATAAACCCATGAATATACGTGGTAGCAGTGTGAGCAACTTGGGAAGACAAGCCTATATGGGTTTCTGCCAGCTCTCCATTTATTGTGGTTTGCTTGTTGGGGCTTCAGTTCAAATTAACTAAGACTGAAGAAGAATGAAAAGCTATCATTTAAAAAACCCTTCTTTGTTCCCCTATAGCAGCCTTTACGCACTGAGGTGAGAAAACACTTTTCATCCAGACTAGAGCTTATTATGCTTTTCAAGAGCATAATTCTGGAAATTTGGGTTCTCTGGCATCCAGATCAGCCATTTGTTCCTAATAACGAAACTGATTTCCTCAGACCAGAAATTACCTGCTCTATGGCTCAATGCTTGGCCAGGTGTTAATGAGGCCAGGGCCTGGGGTTTAACTCCCACCCAAGCCAATTAGCTTTGCTCTCCTCCATGAGCCCAGGATGCACTATTAAGGGTCGCCAACCTGCCTGAAGATGCTGCTACCCACCTGGCATTATGAGCCACAGGTCATAAAAGGGGCCAGCTGAGGATGTGGGAAATAATCCATAGAAGTCCTCCCATTGGCGGAAAATATTGAATTTGAGTGGTTTGGCTCAGGGAGAGGAAGTAAAGCTACAAGGAAAAGAATTGTGTACCCCAGGAAGATCGAGGACCTAGAGGCAGGAGGGGAGTGAAGAGGCCAACATTCCTCTGTTCCTTCATGGAAACTGTCAGGGCGGTCAGAGGATTTTTAGTTCTTTTTGGTTGCATGTTGCTTTCCCTATATTTGGAGCTTCCTTTGGAGCAGTTCACATATTAATAAGTAAAACTTTTCTATTCTCTATACTGATTTGATGGGACAATGGGAGCAGTCTCTTAAAAGTGAGGGCAAACGTGCAACATTTCCTTCCTTTCTATAACAGCTTTGGCAACGCATTCCTCAAGTCCCTCTCCTGTCCACCAAATAAGAGAGAAAAAAACTGTAAGGCTACAAAGAACAATGAACCAGGTCTAAATCACAAGAGGAACCCAAAGGCCAACTTCAACCTTTACTGAAACTCAGGACAATCCACAACCACATGCAGGATTAGGGATTAGAATTAGGCCCTGGAGTTGGCCAACCTAAACACTGTTTTATATTATAGAAATCATAGCATCAAAGTTCCATTCATTTTTGTAAGAAGGATATAGTTAAAAGAAAATTAAGTTTAACCTTGAAATGATTGGCCATAATTTCTGATAAAGTTCTGGAGCTTGTTTGCCATGATATTGTAACCACCTAGTAGATTCAGTGCACATTTGCACAGATCTTTTCTGAATTAAGTCAATATCCTTGTCATCAAAGCCTAGGAAATGCTCAGCATTTCTAACTACAGCTCTGGGAGAATTGGCAATAGGACTTGATGTCTTTTTACTAAAGGGTGAGAGGAGAGCATATGTGGATAGTTATTAATTTTAAGACAAGTCCTTCAGCCTCTGAGAACTCCTGCTGCTAATTCTGGTAATTCCTAGCTAAGTTACTAAACTTCCTTCTAACATGGAGATATATATGGATTTTTAATAGAAACAATTCTCTTGGCATGCCCTCTTTGTGAATAAGACAATTATAAGATGTTCTCAATTTTTATGACAGCATACTTTCATTGAGGCGGAATTTCCAAAGCCAAGGGAGCTCTAAGCTGTGTGGTCTATGCGCATAAAAAACTGTTGAATTCATTTTTCATATTATCAGGAAATATATTCAAAAGAATGGTAGCAATATTTACAATAGCTAATTTTTAACTTGATGTGTACTGAAACAGGATGAGTTTTCTAAACTTGTAACAAGAACAAGGCATAAACAGATATAGTAGAAAAATAAAGCCTGATTATATCAAGTTGACTTTTCAGATCATGTTGAATACTGGTAAATATTGTCCCCTTGAAGCAGTCACTCTCTGTGATGGTCCACTCAACCCATCCCATGCTACTGCCACTCAGAGACCTTATTGGAGCTATTCTTTGGTAATTGCCTTCAAGCTTACAGAATATTCTTCTGACTATGATGGGAAAGTTTCCATCCTTGAGGAAGGAGTTGAATTTTCATAACAATCCAAAGTTATGCAGAGCCTGGTTTGGGGGGAAAAGCAACTCAAAGCGGATATTGCTGTTTAATTCAAAAGTGAGGCACTACAGATGAATGCCATGACTGTGTGTATTTTATGAATGAGCTATGAAAGTAAGTCCATGTCAGTGTTTGTGAAATTATTTTAGAGGGTTTTGTAGTGGTGATTGATATTACTCTTCAGACAAAAGAGAAGGCACTGCTGTTGGCCATCCATCCATGGGATGTCCCACAAAATACTTGTCCAAGAAAAAGTCTGTCCAGCCAGAAGCTAATAAGTCAGTCACTAATTGCTAGAGTCCTTAGAGCCCTCAGAGCCCTGTGATACACACACACATACACACACACGCGCGCACACACACACACACACACACACACGGAAGCTGGTATCATACAGGTGTGGGCAAGAGAATTAATTACTCGAGGCTTTATATGGAGTTGTTACTTATTTCTGTATTGGTTGACTTAATCCAGATTTTCTTTCTGAATAAAGGCTTCCAGAGACATTCTCTCTAAGTACTTAATGCAACAAATGCATTTTTGTTTTGAGTTGAGCCTAAAAAATCCACAGTGGACCAAAGGGCAGTGAAGCACAGAGCTCCCTCTGGAGAATAAACTGAGGGTTGGCAAAGCCAGCCCGAGACTCTGGAGAGGGACCATCAATCAAAGAATTGGCCACCATGAAAAAGTGAAAGAGCCAGCTTCCCAAGCTCTGTGACTGAAAGTCAGTATTGTTTCTTATCAAAAAAGGGAGGAGCATGGAGCTACTGCATCCTGCATCCTTCCTATGTAATATCAACATGGACAGTGCCTCAGAAGATGTCTGTCCGGGCGGCACACTGTCCAGGCAGACAGCACAGGCTCCTGTCCTGGTTTTACCAGTGAACAGCTGTGTGACCATCTCAGTTTCCTCACAGAGACTCTACAATCGAGAAAAGAATAGAATTTTCCTGAATCTTCCTCCTAAGATTGCTGTGGGTATTAACCGATCAAATGGAGATCAACTGCTTCTCCCAGTACTTAGAGTATAGTGAACACTCAATAAAATTAGCTATTATTAATATTTCTAGTATTCCAATTATTTTTGCCTTTTATCATAAATTTCATGGAAGCTTCTTAACAGTTCATGAGAATCACTTCATTTTCAGCTGCTTCATCTTCTTCCTACACATTTTCTTCTCTCTTTTAACTCATTGACTGTCCTTGTATCTAACCAATGCCAGTTTGGTAGAATTGTTGTTCTCTGTCCTCCATAAAATCATATACAGGCCAAATCAGTTGCCCTTAGGTATGTTCAACAAGTTTTGAAATATTAGGATGAACCCTGAACTCAGTAATCTTGGAACAAAAATGAAGAAGTGTCATTTTGCATAAAAGGTCACAAATAAGAATGCTCTCTTCTAAAAACATCTATGAAGAGGCCCTTTTCCGTGTCCATCAAAAATACACCCTATCTGTAGACCCACAGGGATTTACTCAGAGATGGCCTCACTAGCAAAATATTCTGGTTGGGCCTGGCAGATTAAAAACATCCCATCCGTGCACAGTTGCTAATACATACAATTCCTAGTAAAACCCCTAAACTGGAGTTTTGAAACCACAGCATTTTGATGTGCCAAGAGGAAAAACAATCTATTATGTTGAAAAGAAAAGATGGTGCGGCAGTTGTCTACTAATTTCCTTAGCGTGTATTGGTATTGGCCTAATGCAGTGGCTGTGAAGGCTTGCATTGTAAACAATTTTATTCTCCACTCAACCTTTCCTCCTAACTCTCCCCAAACACCTCCCCACCCCTCACACCTTCCCCCTACTTCCCCAGTAGGTTCCTTATACCTTTGAGTCTTGAATACATCTGAAAAATTGCTGCTATCCTCGGAATCGGAATCCGGAGTAGACTGGAGAATACCCAGGGGTGCCCTGTGGAGGTGACTGGTGGCTTCCGGTCCCCTTTCCTTCCATGAGGCCTAGCAGAGTCCTTGCAGCTTCTTCCCACAGGATGTGCTGCCGCAGCTGGTACTTCGGGCTCCCTCCCTCGTAAACATATGGGGACTCTCCTGTGCTCTTTTTCCCCATTAGGTGCCCTGTAAAAGACAAAACAAACACAGAATGCCACAAATTTAACCTGGAGCGATGAATGAATGAGGAATTTAAAAGGACCCCAATTATGTTTGTGCTTCTTGCTCTTAAATGCAGAATAAATAGCATTTTATTATTAGAGTTAGTTCATAGATGATTGGTTTTGCTTTCTATTCAAAATGAGAAGTGAACTGGACAGAATTCAGACCTGCAGCTCTGGAACCCAGGGTACGGTCCCAGCCCCTCTGCTAACGAGCTAGGTGACCTCTGCCAAGTCATCTAGCCTCCCCAGTCTTCAATTCCTCAAATATAAAATGAACAGGTTGGACTAAATGAAATATAGGGAACCTTCCATATCTAAAATTCTACCACCAATTCTGTGTGCGCTGAGTTCCATTCCCAACTGAATGGTGGAATTGAAACATCCTCCCCCGCCGATTTGAAATTGCTACTGCGAAGAAAAGTCTCGATGCTTTTCTTTGTGTGATTTTTAAAAAGGGGCGGGGGTGTTGTTTATCTCTTATCTGTAATACAAATGTACCAAAGGAATTTTTCATTTAAACTTTCTCAGAACTTAGCTGAGATTGAATCTAGGAAGCGTCACCTAGAAATTACAGTTTGTAAAGCATGTAATGAAAAACTGGTTGAAAACAAGCTCTGACCAACACTTCCCAGCCACATAATGCAGGATTTTCTCTTGGATGTCTAACGTGGTCAGCGAACGTCTACCAAAGGCTCCAGGGATGTACACGTGCCGTGTAAATTAACAAAAGTTGCGGTGCAGAAGGCCAAATCACTAAAACCATGGAAATTCATGAATGCAAGTGGGGACAGCCATGGGGTCAAAGGAGGCAGGGAATTCAAGGTCTGCATTCTGAGCACTTTAGCCCACTGCTTAAATATTCTCACATTATCTTATTTACTTTCGTCATTTGATTTTTCCCATCTCTCTATGATCAGCTTATATAGTATTTTCAAATGTCTAATATTAATAAAACTATCGTGCTTTTGATTTAAAGGTCACAGGTAAGAGCTCTCTGTGGCTCCAATGCTGACTGACATTAGAAGTATTTAAAGCAAACATCATGGGAATAATGTTGGACAGACCTCAGTCATACAAAATAGAAAGAACCTCTTCCTAGCATCTCTCTTCACCAAGAGGAGCCCTCACTATGATGTCATTGTGTATTGCAGTGTGCTGTTTACATGATGTCTAATTGCAGGTCAGTTCATGTGATCCACCCTGTAGTAAGTCTGATGAAAAAGAGACCCGTGGTCACACAGGTAAGCAAAGATTCTAGGATTAAAATCAGCTCACAAAAGGAGACATATGTACTACTATTTGTAATACTTTAAACAATAAAAAAAAAATCAGCTCACAGTCCAGACTCTACTATACTATACTGCTTCAAAGTCTTTGAACTTCCTAAGAATATAAGGCAGTGAGAAATCATTCTAGGGTCTGTGATAAGAATGAAGCCAGTAAAAGGCTTTCTAATATTATCTTTAAAATAGGAATCATATAGCCATATATCATGATTGATATCGTGACTCAGAAAATTAATTCTGTGAGTATTGGGGAGCCTTCAACTGAGGTTTCACTGCCCAGCAGTGTGAGCACTTGTCAAGTCACTTAAGACACGTCACACAATTTCAGGCCTCCCTATTGAGGACTCTGACCCCACTAAAGGAATCCTGAGTGATCGGCTCCTCACTTGTCTGCTTGGTCAACCTGGTGCCCAGAGAGCCACTAAGTAACCTTGCATTTAGCCAGAACAGTGATTATGTTGCACAACTTCCCAGGAAGTAGCAAGGCATTTGGCTTTATGTACATGGAGAAAATTGAATCATGATGATGGAAAAGCAGGATTAGAATCTGATGCTCCCAGTAATGCCCTCAGTCCCTCTTGCCTTCCATCACATCCTATCATCCTGTTAGCGTGCTGGAAAGGAGAAAGGCATTATTGCCCATGAGACAGAGGGGGACTGGAGATGTTTCCACAAGAACTGCATTTTTGTCAGGCCTGAATTATTTTGTGGACTTTTCTAAAAACCATCCGTGATGGATTTCACACATAGGATGTCCCTCAAAAAATGTATACACATGCTTTAAATAATTATAAAGGCAGCGTTTATTAAAATACATTTTATTTTCAAAATTGAGCTCTCGGCTGTTAAAGTATGTATACATTTTTGGGAGACATCCTGTAGATCCTTGGGGCCTTTTCTTGAGTTTTTAATGTTTGCATATTTGGAAGGCGGGTAGTGTTCCGTCTCCCACTCCCAGATCCACAGACTGGTCATGAAGACGAGGGTACTGCCCTAACCAGTTTGGCTCAGTGGATAGAGCATCGGCCTGCAGATTGAAGGGTCCCAGGTTCGATTCCTGTCAAGGGCATGTACCTTGGTTGTGGGCACATCCCCAGTAGGGGATGTGCAGGAGGCAGCTGATCGATGTTTTTCTCTCATCGATGTTTCTCTCTATCCTTCTCCCTTCCTCTCTGTAAAAATAATCAATAAAATATATATTCTTAAAAAAATAAATAAAAAAGAAGAGGGTACCATCTATAACATCACAGGGAAACACACATTCCCTGGGTCCTATTTCACTGGTGAGCTGGCACCTGTCCACCAAATAATCATCTCTATGGCAACATGGATGCTATGCCCACTTCCACCTCTTCTCCCATCATCTTTTGTTATCTGTTCATATCATAATAGTGGAGATCTCAGCTTAGCCAAAAGACAGGCACTTGAAAAAAATAAAACCATGGCCAGGGGGAAAAAGGCCTTTGTCTCATTTAAAAATACCACTAAAATAGCAGGTTTGAAACATAACTTTCTTGAACTCAAAACTTGAAGATTACTCAAACTCAGGAAACGACCCATTAAGACCAAGTGCTACGTACTTCTAGGAGCTAGTGTCTCTGGACAGATACTTAAACTCTATTTCAGTTTCTGGAATAGTGTGACAATGTCAAGCCATTCTGTAGCTGAGCACAGGTGTTCAGACTCCCCCCTCCCTGATAGAGACCACAGGCATTTACTTAGGAGACTGGCAAGCTACATTCAACACCGAACATCATTCCTGCTTGTGAAAGCTCACATTCCCTCCGAGAGCATGTCTACTTAAAGGTAACTTTTGCTCAACCACAATGTCATTTTAGACCCAAATGTGAGTTTCTCCTTCTCCTTTCTCTTTCCTTTTTCTTCCTCAACTCTGCACAGCCAGCCAAGGGAGAAAAAGGAAAAAGAGTGTGTCTGAGAGCAGTAAGAAAATTTAAGGTTGCCACTGGTCTGTATGCTTTGGGGTGAGGAATGCCCAAGCACCACCACAAAGGGTGATTAATGCCAGGCACCCTAACTCCCTGGAGGCAGATACACTCTGGAACTACAGCAATCAGGGTTGGCTTGCACCAGAAATAACATGGTTCTAGCTGCTCAGCTAACTCTCTTGTCCTCCTTTTGGCCTGTAAGGGTTACCTAATAATAAAGCCTTTTTAGGACAAAAAATATGGATGAGCAAAAAGAGGTTGGAAGTCTGGAAGTTTCCTTTCACCTTCCCAGGCCACCAGATGGTGGCTGGCCTGGCCACTGGCCACTAGCTCTAAGGTCCCAGGAGCCTTTTTAAGCATCAGTCCTAGGTTTGGCTTCCTTAACACCCAAGTGTCCTTTCTTGGTTGTTTTTGGTTTTGCTTTTCATCTTCGCTAATCCCAGCCTTTCCTCTCCACACCAGACTTCTGGGTTCCCATGCCCCTCAGAGACCACAAATGCTTTCACCCAGGCTGCCAGCCTTGGGCAATGACAGCGACAATGCGAACTACTCTGCTGCAACCAGGAGCTGTCCGATTCTCTCACAGAAGCGGCCACAACACGGAAATGCCGAGGAAGTGACAGTTCCAGCCTGACTCCTTTCCATGAAGTCATCCTGTCTTCACACAGAGAACCTGAGAGTTGTCTGATGTATATGAATTAGCAAGTATCTTTCCAACACACCCTCCCCTTCTCTACACAGATAACTAAGGAAATAGAAACAAACATATAAAAACACCACCATCACCATCACCACCACCACCATCACCATCACCACCACCACCGTCACCATCACCTCCACCATAATCACCACCACCATCACCACCATCACCACCATCACCATCATCACCACCATCACCACCACCACCACCATCACCATCACCACCACCACCGTCACCATCACCTCCACCATAATCACCACCACCATCACCACCATCACCACTATCATCACCACCAGCACCACCAGCATCACCCTTAAATCTCATTAGTGATGACCAGCCCCCGCCCCCCCCCCTCCGCAGGAAATGTTGGGGTTGCTGTAGTTGGCTTTATGGGGAGGTTTCTGAGGAAGTTAGGCGCTTTGCATTTGCCAGAGGCTGTTTGACGTGCCGAGATCCCCAGGGTGGCATTGGGTGAGCGGAAGGTTTCAGAACCGCTACCTGCCTCCCAGTTACTCGTCGCTGGGAGGCCTGGGGCCAGGATGAGCGAACCTCCAAGCCCATGCCTAGAGCGGCAGAAGGAAAGGAAAAGGAGCGAGGGGAGAGGGTGAGGTCGTCTAGGTCCAGGAGGCGGAGGAAAGCAGGGCTCAGGGTCAGCGCGGAGAGTAGGCGCGATTACCGGAGCGCAGGCTTCTGGATGGAAGGCGGGAGGGCTGGGCAGAGAAAAAACGATCGCTGCAGAGGCAGGAGGACTGAGAAAATTCAGAGGAGCCACAAAGGCGAGATTCAAGCTCTGCTCGCTGAACAGGTTTAAAGCCCCCCACCTGCGGCTTTGCGGGGCGCAACGGCGCAGCCTGGGTTCACGCCGGGCTGGACCAGGGGTCCGAGGCGCTCTCGGGGACCCGGCTTCCTAAAGGTGTTCGGGGAGAGACGGTGCCGGGGAGAGGGGGTGTTGGGTAGGTGTGGAGGGAAGGGCATCTTCGCGTGGCGTTGGGTGCCTGGAGAGCTGCGCGCGGGTGCCTGGGGAAGAGGGAAGACCCAGGGGCCAGCCCTTGGCTGACGGCTGGCCAGGACGGGGAAGGATGGGGAGTTTGGGGAGAAAGGTCGGAGCAAACCCAGTCCCCCAAAGCCGGGACCCAGAAACGCCGAGAGAGGGGAGACGGCCCCCAGCGCTGACCGGTCCTGCCCGGGGCGCGCGCGCCGACACTCACCCACCGCCCAGTGGTTGCCGCGCGGGTACATCTTGGCCAGCGCGGTCTCTCCGGCCGCCCGCACCGGCGCGGCGGGGGCCCGGGGCGCCTGGCAGAGGAGCAGCGCCAGCAGGACGAGCGGCAGCTCGCGGCAGCGCATGGTCCCGACGGGCAGCTCCCGGGTGCGCTTTCCAAACCGAGGAGCGACCGCAGGACGAGGACCTCGGGGAGCTCCGCCGTCGTCCGCGCCGCTGCTGCCGCCTTCGCCGAGCCCCGACTTTATATGGGAGCCCGGTCGGGGGGGTCGGGGGCTCCTCCACCGCGGACCCGAGAGCTCTGACGTCTCCCTATAGCGAGCCCGGGCGCCTAGACAACCGTCCGTGAACACCATCCATCTTCCCGCGGGTAATGAAAAGCATGAGTGTACACTGTCCCTCTCCCTTTCCCTCGTGGTCCCGGCCGCCTTCCCCACGTGGGATTAATTCTTCTCATCCCCGACGCCTTCCTCCAACACAATGCGGAGAACTCCCTCCCCAGCCTTACCTGGATGCTTCCCGCCTTAGCTGCCTTCCGATCCTGCCAGAGGGAGCGGCGGCCCGTGCGGGAAGAATGAGCAAACAGGAAATACTGCTTTAGGTTCAACTTTGCTAGAAGGGGATTGGAACCGGGATTGCAAGGACTTCTGATGCTCAGACCTTCCCCACTCCGTGGACCACCTCCCTCCCCGCAGTCCCAGCCCACAGACCTCCAGACCCTTGTCTCGCCTCCCCCCCACCCCTTCTCACCACCACCAGCAGCAACACCCTCACCCCAGCTGGGCGCCCCTGAGATGGAGGATGGGGCAGGAAGAATCTGCTCTGGGAACAGAGCTAACAATAGTTGTTCTACACACGCGGCCCCTTTCACAAGCATCCAGCTTCCAAATGCTAGATGAAGCTTTCGTGTTAATTTCCCAGGCTGTGTCTCCCAGAAAGCTCAAGCTGTCCCTAAAGTGCCATCCAGGCGCCTCTCCAGAGCTGCCCAGCTTTCCTCTGTTCCTTCTGTTCCCAGATGTGGAGAATGGTCACAGGCCCACTCCCTGGGTTCTGGATGGCATGGATGCAGTGGGAATGGGAACCACAGCAATGCCACAGTTAACAGAAACTGGCAGGGCGCTGTGGCCGCCTTCCCGCTGCCAGAGCTGGGGGTGTATTTGTGTTCCTGCAGGCCTCTTCCTCACCAGTTCTGGCGCATTGTCTTGCTGGTGGGTCCCTGGTATTGCATGTCAGTACTGGTGCTGAGACCAATTAAACTGGAATCATACAATTTTCTCAGAATACCTGGTGATTCAATGCATTCTTAGATGATTACATGTGCACTTTACATAACTGAATAGTCTTGGCCTCATTTTTTAAAATATGCTTTTATTGATTTCAGAGAGAGGAAGGGAGAGAAACACCAGTGATGAGTGAGAATCATTGTTTTTGCTGCCTCCTGCACACCCACTACTGGGAATCGAGCCCAAAATCCCCAGCACATATCCTGACCAGGAATTGAACCTCAACCACTGAGCCACACCAGCTGGGTCCTTGGCCTCATTAATTTGACCCAGCCACACAGGTTAGAGACTTCTCAACAGCTTATAGTAAATCCAGACTGTCCCATTCCACAGGGCACTGGGCAGGGCAGTGTTTCCTTAACAGAAGTGGGCAGGTGGGCACCTGAATGTCTCATTCATGTACAATGGCCCTTCTCCCAGATCCTCAGGCACACATTGTTTTGTGACTGATATTCTATGATTTGTGCTGTGTCTTTTTTGCTCAGTGATTCACAGACATTTCAGCATGAAGGGCATTTTTTATTTCTCCCATGGAGTTCAGGTTGGACTTTTTTAAATTGAATCTACTAGAGGCCCGATGCACAAAATTCATGTGGGTAGGGGAGGAAGGGGAGTCCCTCAGCCCGGCCTGCGCCCTCTCGCAATCCAGGACCCCTTGCTCCTAACCGCCTGCCTGCTTGCTCCTTACTACTTGGCTTGCTGCTCCTTAGTGCCTCCAGGGAGGTGGGAGAGGCTCCCGCCACCACCGCTGCGCTGGCCAGTTGTGAGCCTGGCTTGTGGCTGAGCGGCGCTCCAGCTGTGGGAGTGCACTGACTACCAGGGGGCAGCTCCTGCGTTGAGCATCTGCCCCCTGGTGGTCAGTGAACATCATAGTGACCAGTCGTTCTGGTCGTTCCTTTGTAAGGGTCACTGGGCTTTTATTATATAGACTAGGGGCCCAGTGCACAAATCTGTGCACCTTCAAAAGAACTGTAGGCTGCGAGGCTGTGGTGGGCACAGGGGCGGGTCTTGGCCTATCCCCTGCGCCCCCTCCCAGCCCCTCCCACTGTGGCCCCTGGTCCCCTGTCTGCCAACAGCCCTGCTCCCACTGCCACTGCTCCCACACACTGATGGCCCTGCCCCTGCTCACACTGGCTGACGGTGTGGAGCTATTGGGCCAGCACCACCAGCAGGTGCGTGCAGGGCAGATGCCATCAGTGGGTATGAGCAGTGGCTGCTGCCCTAATTGCCCCTCAGGAGCAGGGGGAGGTGGAGAAGCCCTCATGGGCAATCGAAATCGGCGCCAGGTGGCAGCAGCAGGTGCGAGCAGGGCCATCCCTGGCAGCAGGTGCGAGAGGCAGCTGCCAGCCCGATTGCCCCTCAGGAGCAGGGGGAGGTAGAGAAGCCCTGAGGGGCAATCAGGGCCAACAGCCACCACTCACACCCGCTGATGGTACTGAGCAATCAGGGCCGGCGCTGGGCACTGGCAGCAGGTATGAGCGGGACTGGCACCGGCAGCAGGTGCAAGCGCCGGGTGGGACCGCAGTGTGTGGGAGCAAAGAATTTTCAGTAACCACCAGAGGCTTGCCCTGATGACAGCGACTAGCACCCCGCCTTGGTCTGGCACCCCTGCTCACCTGCTCCACCAACCCGCCATGGCTGACGCCTGCCACGTTCCGCGTGCACCCCCGGTGGTCATCACACATCAAAGCAACCGGTTGTTAGGTTGTTCGGTTGTTCCGTTGTTTAGTCTATTTGCATATTAGGGTTTTATATATATAGATTGGGGTGACATTGATTAGAGGATGGATTTTTTACTGTGAAGCAGGCCATACTGTTTAGATTTCCCATTTTTGTTCATCAAAGACATAAGAAAACATCCTTCAATTTCTACTTAGGTTGAAATAACCAGTATTACCACAGAGAGTTGATTTACATAATTGCAGCTTAAATCCATGAAACATTGCATTTTAGTTCATTTTTTCAGGCTTCATCAAGAGTACATGTATGTTTTCAGGGTGGCTTTTTAACATGTGGAAAATAATTCGCACATCTCTATCATTGCCTGAAAGGGATCCCAGGTTGGGAGTCGCTTTTGCTGTAACTGGTCATTTATATGCTGGTGCCTGGGGAGCTTTGAGGGCAGGTCTTGCTGCAGTGAGAGGCCCCAGGTCCAGGCCAGGGCAAAGAAGCAGGCTGAGAAGGGCAATTGGGGTGGGGGGAGACGACGGGTAGGCAGTGGTGTCCTGCACATGTGTGGTTCTAATCCTGCTTCTGCCATGAGGAGCTACTCTGTGACCTCAGGCCAGTCACTCAGCATCTACGAGCTACTTTTTATTCTAATGAATAAGAATAGAGAGCTATAATGAAGGCAAGCTCATTTTTGTCTTAGATTGTGAGTTTGAAGACGGCATAGTTTTATTGATCAGTGCCTACCCTAATGCCACATGCTTTTTGAGGATAATCATACAAATACTAGCTGCCACTTACTAAGCATCTATTATGCCCTAGGCATGGCACATGGCTGTACCCACATTTGCTCGTGTACTCCTCACAGCTTCCCTGTGAAGATGTAATTCGTCCCATTCTATAAAGAGAAAACTGGCCGAAACCGGTTTGGCTCAGTGGATAGAGCATCGGCCTGTGGACTGAAAGGTCCCAGGTTCGATTCCGGTCAAGGGCATGTACCTGGGATGCGGGCACAGCCCCAGTAGGAGATGTGCAGGAGGCAGCTGGTCGATGTTTCTCTCTCATCGATGTTTCTAACTCTCTATCTCTCTCCCTTCCTCTCTGTAAAAAATCAATAAAATATATTTTTTTTTAAAAAGAGAGAAAACTGGGGCTCCGAAAGGTTGGAAACCTTACCCGATGCCCAGATAGGAATAGGCAGAGCCCAGAGATGCCCTCGGATCCATCTGATTCTTGGGCTCTGGGTGTGGCAAATCTGGAGAAAATGAAGTTCTTTGTAGTTCCAGGAACTTTCTAGGGGCTGGTGCATTTCATCACCCAGAAGGCATGAAAAGTATATTTAAAAGAATCAGGGATGATTTTTAGAGGCCTTTGGGTGAGCTCTCACTGTGGATTCCTCTGCATGTTTTCAACTATTCTCCTCCCACTCCTCACCCAACCCAGCCTCTAGATTTGTGCACTTGCTGCCAACTCCCATGTGGAAGTAGGTGGAAGTGGTGGGAACCCATATATTTGCTTTTTGGAGAATAACAGCCTCATAGTTTGGGCTATAGCAGGGATACCCAGAGTCTCAAAATATAGCTCACGATGTCTGAAACTGAAAAATATTTCTGAGATGTGTGCACTTGAATAGCCTACTGCACGATCCTCCTTGGAACCTGGATATTCCTGGCATTTCATCAACTACCTTCTGTGGTCTTCTGAATTACTGGACAGATTGAAGGATGATTACCCAACTCCAGACTCACAGTTTACCTTCTCCAGGGTGTTTTAACCTCCTCACTGTTTATATTTGGAGGCTGGATAATTCTTTGGTGTGGGGTCTGTCCTTGCAAGATGTTTGGCAGCATCCCTGGGCTCTCCCCAATAGATGCTAATAGCCCCCCTCCCTCAGTTGTGACCACTCAGATGTCTGCAGACATTGCTAATATCCTCTGGTGTGGGGGAATCACCCCATGTAGGAACCCCTGGTCTAATCTAACTCCTCATCCTCCTTAGCTACTTCCTTGCCCAGTTTTCCTTGTGTCCACCTTGAATATCTCTAGTGCTGGGGAACTCACTCCTTCTCATCTTTAGAGAACACTCATGTTCTAAAATCTTCCTTACTTTGAACCTAAACATGTCTCTCTAGCTTCCCCCCAAGGTGTGATCCTATTCTGCCCTGCCTGGTCCTTCTGATTCTCCCTCAAGTGTTTACAGACCATCATGCCACCCTGAATTTTCTCCATAGTTCCTCAAATGCAGTGATTGCTCCTTCCCTCCCCATGCTGACTGGTCTGAACATCCTCCACTGTAACTGTGTCCCCTTCAAAGTGGAGAAAGTGAGAGATGGGTGCTGAGTCTGACCACAAAGGAATCACTTCTTTGGATCACCCCCAGAGGGAGCTGAACTTCAGTCAAGGGATCTGGTGAGCAAGGGGCACTATTTTCTAGAACTTTCCACAGTTATATGCCTATGCCACTGTACCGGCAGCCACCTGCACCAGGTCAAACCTGCCTGGAAGGCCGGGAGGCTTCCGATGTTATCCCCACCCCTCAGGTAGCATCCAGGTGAGCACTTCGGCAGCAGGAGGGCCGGGCAGGGCAGGTGATGGGGCTGCTGGGTTCTGGGCCTGAGCAACTCTGGTTCTTTCTTCTAAGGACCTGTCCACAGAGGCTGGCCTCCTTATCCTGCCTCTTTCCTGGGATATTTATAAGGACAAAAATGAAAAAGACCATGAATGTGAAACCACTGTATGGATTCTATGTGAAGAGCTGACTGCACAAATGTAACCATGATTATCTCCGAATCATCACCCCCACCCCCATTCCCACCAGCTGACATCTCCTGGCCATGGTCTCTCAACTCTAGCCAGGCCAAGCTGCAACCGACTTTAGTAGTGAGTTCCTAAGAAAAAAATTTATTCAAAAAAGAAATCTCTGAAATACCATTAGTTTAATCTGATTTGCCTTATCAAATCAAAATACTGTACATCTATCCATCTCTCTCATGGTCCTTCACGTTGGCGCCTAGCACTGTGGCACCCAGGTATTCAGACGAGTAGATTGCATTATAGCAGAAACGAGGGCGGCTGGTGGGTCAAGTACACACACCGAGCCTCACAGCACAGCATCCTGGGAATGTTGGACTCCTCCATGGGTGTTGAGTCCTGCAGAGGGAGAGCTTCCCAGAAACTGTTCCTACAGATTTGTGATTTACCTCCCCGAGGAACAGTCAACTGAAAGTGAACAGGAGGAGGTTCACACTTTAGCCAGAGCACATCAGCTGTTCAGATCACGGCACTATAAGAATCCGGGTGATTGGTGCAGGGAAAAGAGAAGGCTGTTGTAGATACATTTAGGCGCCTACCCAATACCCACTTCTCCTTGGAAGGTTGGCCTGATAACGTAGCATCTTGTGTTTTATGGAGATTTTGTAGCAGGAAGTGGTAAGGTACAGCTCATCTACCACCACCGTGATCTCTCCCAGTGCTATCGGATCACTGGGACATCAAGTGTAATCAAACCCAACCACGTAATAGTTTCCTCTTTCTCATTAAATTTCATCTTATTTAGTTCTGACTAAGGTTCTAAAATGTCCAGGTCCTTTGGTAATTTCAACTTTAATTTATCTTCTGTATTTGCCATTTCTCACTCATTTTGCATTTTCTGCAAATTTAATCTAAGTCGAATTTACTTTCTCCTCCGGATTGTTAATGAGCATCATATATTAGATAATATGGTTTCCTGTACCGAGTCCTATGGGATCCTTCTTGATTCTTATTCCCATTCCAATCTAATTTAAGATGCCACTAATTATTACTTGTACTGACCATTTGGCAACAAAACCCAAAACTACATTACCGTCAAGTCTTCCAGACCCTACGTCTTTAATTGCTCTATGAATTGCTTGGGTCAGAGGTTTCACATCAAGTAAATGTTTAAATGAATTCTCCTGTGGGGTTTCAAGTCTGTAATTGTGTTCAAAAATGGTTGTGCCGGTATTAGGGAGAATAATTGAGGCCTTTGAATCTGCCTAGCTTGTTGCTCATTAGATTCTCTTTTACCATATGCGGACAGATCAATTTTCTTATTGAATTTCTTACATTCTTACCTGGAAGGACAGGCAGACCATGAGAACACTCATTTCCTGAGTCATCATGTTGATGAATGTTCTGTTGCTTCCGGAATTTGGAACCATCCCAGATCCCAAGATCGTGGGTCTCTCCATGTTGTATACAATGGCTTTGAGTACCCCGAGTCCTCCATTTCTGTTTAAGCCCTGGGCTTTAATTTCTCCTTACCTAGTTAGTAGCCAGTCATTAGATTATCTTTTAATGCAGTGTTTCTCAACATTGGCCAATTTTTCCCCCACCTCTCACCTCCTCACCCCCAGCCCCAGCCCTGGGACATTTGGCGATGCCTAGAGACACTTTTTGGTTGCCAACATAGAGGCAGGGAGTGGGGAGATGGGCGGAGGAGGGGGGTGTCAATGCTACAGACATCAAATGGGTAGAAGCCAAAATCTGGCTAATCATCTTACAATGCACAGGACTAGCGAACAAAGGATTTTCTGGTCCCAAATGTCAATAGTACTGAGGTTGAGGAATCTTGTCAAATCTAAGCTATTCTCAAAGCTACCGCCTCCTTCCCATCAGCACCACCAAGAAGGAGGGAGTAGTTAACCTTGCTAAGGAGTGAAGAGACCTGCTCCCTTTCTTCCTGCCTCACTTCCTTCCTTCCTTCTTCCCTCCCTCCCTCCCTCCCTCCCTTCTTTCTTCTTTCAACAAATATTTACTGGGTGCCAACCAGTAAAGCACTTTTATAGACACTGTAGATACAGACATTAACAAGATGATGAAACCCCTACCCATAGGGAGCTGACGTTCTAGCCAGGGAGTGAGACCCTGCTCAAGAGAAGATGGTTCAGAGATTGAGGAAAGAAGGCAGGGTTCTGTGATTTAACTATGACTACCCATTTCAGGGGCAGAAACCCAGTTTGGAAGGAATGAGGCTGAATGTGTTGTTGTTATTATTTTAGTAAGTTTAGTAACACTATTTTTTACTACATATATTAAGACCTAGCTGCTTTCCATGGAGAAGAAACTTTCTAGCATAAACAGCAAATTTAAGCTGTACTTTATTTGCACAGTGACCATCAAGACCATGCAAAAGCTTATGGCGAGAGAGACAGGGGAATTTGACACCTGGGCTTGCTACTTATGAGCTGTGTGAACTTGGGCAAATTTCTTCAGCTCTCTGAGGTTTAGATTCCAAGAAAATTATGATGCCTACTCATTAAACTGCTGTAAGGATTTAATGAGATGTTGTGTATTG
The DNA here is from genome assembly GCF_000147115.1 of Myotis lucifugus. Lineage (NCBI taxonomy): Eukaryota > Metazoa > Chordata > Mammalia > Chiroptera > Vespertilionidae > Myotis > Myotis lucifugus. The sequence goes on along the minus strand of NW_005871084.1, from coordinate 3,309,083 downwards.
AGAGTTTAGCATATTTTCTAGTACTTTGCATAGCTCTCAATAAAGGACTTATAATGTTCATGTGGGGCGGGGGGGACATCTTGCATATTTTGGTTCTTTTGCATGATGAGCCACCACTACCTTCTTCTTCCTCTGGTGCTTACTGGGAGGCAGGGACTTAGCAACTACCATTAGGGTAAATGCCAAGGCCTCTCTACACCATGGTCATGGCTATCACCTGGACCAAGTTTCCCCTCACCGGCAGTGCCAAAGAGAAACAGAGGCGGACAGCTGTTAAAGGCAAGACAGATCTTATTCAGACTACTGCAGTAAGGGAGAGAAATTTCAATATACAACAGAGCTCAATTCTACTAAAATAAAAGGCAGGAAACTTTTAAAACACTGGGTTGTGCTAAAGGAAAGTACTAAAGGACATAGAGGGTGGGGGTCACTGTGATTAGGCCATCTGTGCTTGCTAATTAGCACTTATGAAGGAGTAACAAACTTCTCATATTTTTATGATAGGAGGTAGTTTGGCAAATGGGAGCAAGGCAGCCACCAAGTTAGGCTCCTATCCTCCCACGAGGCTGGGAGATCCTTCGATGTTTGAATTTCATTGAGGAGACATTTCTGAGTGACAGAAGATTTACATCCCGAAGTGGCAGAGACAGTACTTACTATTGCAAGTTTTCTCTCTAAGGAAGGGGATACCAGGGACCTTTAGTCACATTTTAGCTGAAACAAACAGTAAATTCTTTTGACAGTGTCAAGCCTTCTTAGATAGGCATTTTAACGGGGCTGAGTTCAGAGGGACATGGCCTTGGATGCGTAGGAAACATCCTAGAGTTGGTCAGCTTCTTAGTGCGGAGGGCTGGACGGAGTCGCCCTGAGACTTTCCGGTGGACCAAAGCCTCCCTGTCTGGGAGGAGAGCCTTGAGCATCTTGAGGGCCTAATTGAACTGATAATTCACTCTTCATTGACCCCTATCAACCAAGGGCTTGTCAAGTGTTGTCATCTGTTAATAAAGGGCTTCTAATTGAGAGAGAACACTGTTAAGATCTGTTTAAACATGCTTGCACAAAATAGAAAATAGTCTGGAAGTAAATATAGCAATAATTAAAGTTCCCCTTTCCTCCAAGTCCAGCTCCCCAGAGTTGATCATTACTAATAATTTGTTTAACATTTTGTCTGAAAGCCTAGCATGTGCCTGTGAGGTAGTTGCTCTATTATTCCATTTTACAGATAAGTAAAACAAAGTCTCCTCACGTGTCCAAGGTGCCTAGCTGGTAAGTAGTAGAGCTGGGATGTGAACACAGGCAGTCTGTCTGCAGGGTGAATGCCCTTTTCCACAATGGCTTGTGTAAATGCTTTTATTTTTTTATGGCTATCACCTGGACCAAGTTTCTCCTCACTAGCAGTGCCAAAGAGACAGATTAAATAAGTGATAGCTTTACACAAACAGGTAATATTCAGAAAAAATGTCAAACAAATTATTAGTAATGATCAACTCGGGGGAGCTGGACTTGGAGGAAAGAGGACTTTAATTTGGCACTCTGCTCAGGAGCTTGCTTTATTCACTAGACAGTACACCAAGGATACTTTCCTGTCATTACTCAGAAATCTACCTTCTTCTTGAAAGAATATTAATTCTTTGTGTGAAGGTATGGCTTATTTAATCTGTTCCCGATTGGTGGGAACAGATTAAAAAATACGTACATCATTGTCCACTTCTTGCTCTTGCAAGCCATGCTGTGATAAGTATCGTGGTGCATGACCTTTGTGCAGAGTCATGAGCATCTCCGTATGGATCAGTCCTAAGAATGGACTTTCCGTATCTGAATATCGGCCCACCTCCGGCTCCCACCCGGTCCACCTCCGGCTCGCAGGCTCACTCGGCTGGCTATGGTTATATACTCGTGGGTTGATTGATTACTCACGGGGTGTGATTAAGTAATTAAGCTGAGGAGCCACTCGGATCCGCCAGGTGCCCACCCTTGAGGTTTTCGCAGAACCAGCTGAGCCAGAGCCTCCGCTCCTCCCCAGGGATGAAGCTGGCAGCCTGGGCTCCTCACAGGCCCCCCACGGCAAGCCCCCAGCCCCCTCCCCCCACCCCCCCACCCCCCCGCTTCCGCCAGGCCTCTGTGGCTTCCATGACAGGGGCACAGCGCCCGCCCTGCCTCTCCTGAGCTCAATCCCTGATGGCCCTGACTCTGTTGCCCCATTTTGCTTCCATTAAAAATGTCTGTGTATTTCCAACCCTCAGCCACAGGCTTCCGCCAGCGAGGCAGCTTGCGCCCTTGGCGAGGTCACCCCAAGGAGACCAGGGGCCTGTGGCTGCGACAAAGGTGGTTGTGAGCACAGGGGCTGAGGTTGGGGGCCACACGAAGGCTCCAGGGTCTTCACGCCCTGGCAGGCCGCCCACGGGGACCCTGCTCAGAGGAGAGGGACGCCGGCCAGGGCGGGGAGGGGCCCGGTGCTGACCCGGTGCCCCTAGGATCGCACTGGCTCAGCCTGACTCACTCACGCTGGCATCGCTGGCATCGGCCAAGCCCCCTGGGCCACCACATCAGCCACCAAACAGGAGCGGTAAGCCAGCCTCAGCGGGTCTCCCTGTGCTGTGTGCCTCCTCCTCATCCAGAGGGAGCCACCGAGGGGGAGGGGAGGGGAGGGCGGTGTGCGATGCGGTCTCACTAGGCGCCTCCCAAAGCCGGTGCTGGGTGTTCGGGTGGATGTAGGACGAGAGGTCCTGCTCGTTCTTCCAAGAACACACAGTCCATTGGCTCTTCGTTCCCAACAACAGGAATGCAACTGAGACTAACAGACTCCATTTCTCACCCCACAGATGAGCACACCGTCCGAAGGCCAGAGGCACTGGGCAGGGCCTGGGAGCAGGTGCTGCACCTCCAGGTGGGTGTGGAAGCGGCAGCATCGGGGAGGGATCTGTCTTGTCCCCACAGGTAGGGAGACACAGGGACCTGGCCCGCAGCCCCAGCTCGGTAACTTGATCACACCAGCCACCTGCACAGCGACCTACATATATAGGGTCTCCCAAAATTCACGCAAGATTTGCAATTCAATTCAATTGCAAATCTTGCGTGAATTTTGGGACACCCTATACCAGTGATGGCGAACCTATGACACGCGTGTCAGAGGTGACATTCGAACTCATTTTTTTGGTTTATTTTTCTTTGTTAAATGGCATTTAAATATATAAAATAAATATCAAAAATATAAGTCTTTGTTTTACTATGGTTGCAAATATCAAAAAATTTCTATATGTGACACGGCCCCAGAGTTAAGTTAGGGTTTTTCAAAATGCTGACAGGCCGAGCTCAAAAGGTTCGCCATCACTGCTCTATACCATGGCTCCTGGGGCAGAGCCCGCAGGGCAGAGGGTGGGAGGGCCTGGGTTATTGCGCGGGGCTGCTGGGACACTAGGCAGCTCTGAGCGAGAGGGAGAGCAAGCTGCGTGCTGCTGTGAAGGTCTTCAGAGCATGAGGCCAAGTGAGAAGCAAAATACAGACCTGCAGGGGTGTGGGGAGGAATGTGTCAGCATGTGCTTTTATTTACATAAACAAACAAAAAATGATACAGTTGATGAGGGAACTGGGTGTGGCAGACATCTTTAAGATCATGCTGAGCTTTGAACTTCAAGCTATCACCCGGCCGGCTAGTGTGGCTCAGTGGATTGAGCATCGATCTGTGAACCAAGAGGTCCCGGGTTTGATTCCCAGTCAGAGCACATGCCTGGGTTGTGGGCTCGATCCCCAGTAGGGGGCGTGCAGGAGGCAGCCGATCAATGAGTCTCTCTCATCATTGCTGTTTCTATCTCTCTCTCCCTCTCCCTTCCTCTCTGAAATCAATAAAATATATATATAAAAAGAAAATAATAAATAAAAATCAAACACACACAAAAAAATATATATGAATACCAAAGAATGCTCCCCTAGTTTGAAGGAAGTTGCTTTACTGTTTGGTTCTCTCTCTCTCTCTCTCTCTCTCTCTCTCAACCTCTGGCAAAATTGTGTAGGAATGAGCTTGGGGACAGGAAGACATAAGTGGCTTTAATGCCAATAATCTCATTGCTTCACCATTAAAATGGTATGTATGGAAATGACAAAAACAGAAGGCTAAAACTGCGACATGTTTGTCATCATTCTAACTTACAAAATGGTAGCCACCATGACTTCTGAAGGACAGGGCTGAAAAGATCTGAATGTACTAGAATCAGACACTAAAGGACATGGTTTGATGCAACGGAGGGAAATAGCCAGAAAAGAACAAAGAAACATACCAGCTCAGTCTCTTTCTTTCTTTTTTTAACATGTGTGGACTTACTGTCTGATTTCCCAAACGTCTGTGGTCTTTATGGAGAGTTAGATGAAGTTATATCTTAATTAGCAGTAGAATGTGTTAGCCCTTTAAACAAAGAAGGAGCAAGAAAGAAGCCTCCCACTTCACCTGCCATTTCCCCTACTTTGTCTTCCCCAACTCAAGTGCCAACTTGCACATGGCAGAACTTGCCACATCCTGACCCACTCGCCCGGGTCCTGCTTGTCCAGGCATTTCTGGAGGCGGTTCCCTCGGCCTGGATGCCCCGCTTCCATCTGCCTGGGCTTCTACCCTCCTTGTGGGGTTGTCTCTCTCCGTGGGACCGGCTGAGTTTTGGGCCTTACCTCAAACTGTGGGATAAAAGTATTTCTCTTTCCTACAGACATTTTAGTCATTGACCAAACCAGAAATCATTAATTTATTGGGAATGAGGGGGGACACAGAAGATCCCTGACGTTGTTATTGGCTAAGTTTTCAGGGCTGCCTCCAAATCCCATGGGCTGCCAGACCCTCTTTACAGGCAGGCCCCTGCCCCGCTAGGAAGCCTCTCTGTGGTTAATAACCCCTTGTCCTAAAGTTATGAGGGAACCTGCATCCTTTTTCATAGTCTCTCTCAGCACCTGGGACACCTCCCCAATGCCACCCCACACTCCCTACCCACTCCCTGCCCACATGCAAAGTCTCCTGGCAGCTGGTTCAGAAATCAGGTCTCTATCTCTCTCATTGCAAACCCAAACCTTCCTTCCACCTGCACCCAAGGCTCCTGGGTACCAAATGCGTGTGTGCAGGTGTGCGTGTGTGCGTGTGTGTTCACGTGTGCATGTGTGTGTGTGTGTGATTCACATTTAAAGATTATTTCTCTAGTTCCTCATATACAAACACACTACCCGCCTCATTCCCTCTCTGCCTCCTATCTTATTTCTATCTTTGCCCAGATATTTCTCAGAGGGCAGGCTGCCCTGCAGCACAATGGGCTCATCAGCTGAAAAACCTCGGCATCTTGCCTGGGTCCCCACAGCAATGCAAGGAGAGCAGAGCCCAGGAATCGAGCGGGAGTCAATAAGCACCGCCTAGCAGCAAGAATGAGCACCAGACCAGGGAAAAGCAGGTCTCTGTCTACTCCTGTTTATAAGCATAAAACTTGCACACAGACAGCCCTGAAGTCCTCAGAGAAGCAGGAAAATGCCAGAGGTAACACATATATTTATCTCAACCAGCTACAAGCACAATGAGTCGTCATTCTGCCCCCGGACACAGCCCAGGCTGGACTCGTAGGTCCCTGCTCTCAGGTATTTTAGAGGCCGCACCATGAACACCCTTCCTCTGACTGGCATCTCCAGAGGGTCAATTTCTAGGTATTGATTCGCAGCCTGGCAGCTGAATAACTTCCATTTCTTTCCTGTCTATAAACACCATCTGTTTGGGGAAAAACAGTAACAGGGAAAGGAAAGTGTGCTAAGCAACTAGTGAAAGGCAAGCCAGGAGCGAGAGAGAGAGAGAGAGAGAGAGAGAGAGAGAGAGAGAGAGAGAGAGAGAGAGAGAGAGAAAGGGGGTACACTTTGCTTAGGAACAAGCTCCAGAGAGAGGCAGATGGGATTAGATTTTCCCAAGCACCTTGGATTCCACCAATGAGGCCATGGTGGGGGAAAACAATGGCATTGAATAACGTCCAATGTGACCTTGAGCACTGCCTGTATTCAATTAAGAGAATGATTTTATGTCAGGAGAATGTGGGGGATCCAGACAGGTTAAGTAAAGTGCCAATGGCCAAAATAAGACTGCCATGAGAATTGGAATAAACTTAATCTTGGCAAAATTGTGACCTAGGCAAAAGTATTTTTTAGGATTCTTACCCCCAATATTTTAATTTACTTTTTTAAACATATAGAAAAGTACTGAGTAATATAATATATTCTGCATGTATATACCAGGATAATTGAACACATTTTAATTATATTCTTTTTATGACTTAGCTTCAAAGTCATGTAACGTTATTTCCATTGTACCCCATTGGCAGGGTAGTTCCATGTCCCCTGTAAATGCTAACCAAAGGCAGAAGAGACTCTTACTTATTTGTTCAAGTTCCGTGAATGTGGTCTCTCTCCTCTCTCTCTCTCTCTCTCTCTCTCTCTCTCTCTCTCTCTCTCAAAATGTTGAATCATACTGTACTCACCCTTCTTCTTATTGTGATGATGTGAGATGATAAAATGCCCACGTGATGAGAATAAATGAGGGGAATGATGGAGGCATGACGTAGTGTTAGGCTACTATTGACCTTCTGATGACATGTCAGAAGGAGGATCCTCTGCTTCTGGAGATCCTGGATTATGGAACCATCATGATGTCAATGGTTGAGTATCAGGAGCAGATGATGTTGGTGATTGGGGAAATGTAACCTTTTTAAACTGTGGTTGACCATGTGTAACTGAACTGGTACAAGCAAAACTGCAGGTAAGTGGGGACTACTATAGTAACATGTTAGGCATAAAATTATTCACAGTATTCACTAGTAATTTTTAAAATCACTACTGCTCCTATTTTCATTCTCTACATTGTTTAGTTTTACCTTAACTTTATACTTTACTCTTTTTTCTGTCTTGACAGAGAATTATTGTCCCCAAAGAATTATCTTCGATTTTGTTCACCTCTACTATTTCTTTGTTTCCTATTTCATTAGTTTTTTCTCTTGGTTTTTATTATTAAGTTTCTTCTATGTTCTTTGGGTTTTCTCTACTGTCCTTTTGCTAGATGCTTGAATTTACAGTTTTAATTATTCTTTATCTTCTTTTTTTAATGTTTGTCCTTTTTTATTTGTTACTCTTATAAAAATCTCAGTTTTGACTGGACTCAGACTTAGAGGTAGAAGCTCTCAGAGGGGACCGCCTACGTCTCTCGGCAGTGTGTTCCTGGCGTTTTTCTTTGGCCTCCTTCATTCTCTTAGCCAAACGTTTGGCATATTCCGCAGCCTCTTCCTTATTTTTCTTAGCACGTTGTTTCCTCAGGGCAATACTCTGATGTTTGTGTTGCAGGACGTGTGGAGTAACAAGACACTGAACCTAGGGTGCTTTAGTCCTAGTTTCTTACCTTCTTTGTTTAGGGGCTTTCTCACAACATATTGGCGGACATCATCTTCTTTAGAGAGATTGAAAAGTTTACGGATTCTGCTGGCTCTTTTGGGCCCCAGGCGATGAGGCACAGCGGCATCAGTGAGACCAGGATATCTTTCTCCCTTTTTTTTTACAATGACCTTGTTGAGAACACTGAGATTGGCATCCACAATGCAACCCCGAACACATTTGCATTTTCTCTCCCCAGTTCTCCTTGTTCTCTAACAGGAGTGCCCCGTACTCAGCAGCAGGCGGACGTGGCCATGGGTCAGACACCCTGCTTCATGGGGACACCGTGTTTGTCATACCCACTACTGATTCGAACCACATAACCTTTCCGTACTTCACCCAGAGAGTCAGCAGCAACTGCTGTGGCCATAGTGCTTCTCATAAAAGGTACGAAGTTTGCGTTCATCGTCCACTTCAGTGAGTTTCTCGCAGCCAGTGGCTGGGAAAGAGATGTTCAGCTTCATCCTGAAGCAGCTGGCAGCCTCCAAGGCCCCTGTCTTTATGTTCTTAATGTGAACATAAGGCTATAAACTCACCTCCAAGCCTCACAGTGTGTGGTTCCACTATTTACATCCAGTTCTAAGTATCTGGTCACTTTCACCGTGAAACGACCTTTAACCCAGGAGTCCTTTAGGAGCGCAGGCTTTCGTTTTCAAGTATTAAACGTTTCATTTAATTTTTCACTTAATTGCTTTTAATAATAAAAACTGGTTTTAAAAGTGTGTCCTAATATATGATCATTTTCTTAATGTTTTATATGTTCTTGAAAGGAGCACATAGTGTCTATTTTAACTGGATGCAGGCCTCTATATCTATCTCTTATGCCAAATTTTTTATCACGTTGAACAAATATTTCATAGATTGTTCAACTCATTTACTTCATCTAGCAGTTTCTAATAGAGGTGTGTTAAAAACTTCCACTCTGGTTATGGTTTAGTTAATTTCTAATTGTTTTAGTTTTTCCTTTACACATTTTAAGGTTTTATGTTGTGTGCATACATGATTATGCTTGCTGTATCTTGTGTATTGTTTTGTAGTATGTTTCTTTAGTCTTAGTAATTCTTTTTTGATTAATTAAATTCTATTTTACTTGACAATACTGTAAATGCTTCAGTAGATTAATACATGCCTTCAATATCACTCCCCAAACTTTTCTTTTTAACCTTTCACTGTTCTAGAACTTGTATGGATTTGGTTTGTTGTTGTTCATTTGTTTTCATCCAGTTTGATGGTTGCTGTCCTTTAATAGATAGATTGATTCAATTATATTTATTGTGATTACATTTTAACTTGTTTCTACCATCTGGTTTCTCATTATTAGCTTTTTACTGATGTTAGGGGTACTACAGGGCCTGTCACAGAATCAGACAGCGGTTTAGCTCAGGTCTACTTGAAAGGATGTGTCTACATCCTCCTACCTTCCTTCCAAGGCTTGCAGCGATGAAAAGCCAGAAACCTAGTCAACTGTTGCTGTTTATTTTTCCCAAGGGGAAGCCCCACCCCAGCGCTGCTCTGAGGCAGAGCCCCTAGTTCCATTTCCCCGCCATGTGGCACATTAATCCCCTGTGGTTCTCCAGGAACTCCGCCCCAGCCCAGCACTGCCCACTTATGGCCAAGAGCCTAGTGGCCAGTGCCTGCTAGTGCTTAGTGCAGAGGCGGTGCTAAGGAGAGGCAAGTCTGCAGAGCGTGAAACAGTGTCACCAACGTCCAGTCATCTCCGCGTTTGGGCAGACTCTCCCCTGACACTCAGATGGTGTCACAGCAGCTCCAAACAGCACATCACACCAGGCCTTCCCTCCCCGCCTTGAAAACATCCCCTTCTTAGGTATCATTCTCTCGGAGTCCTGATCTCCTCTGTGTTTAAGCTAATTGGACTTCCCTAATCCTACCCTCACCGCAGCTGTGAAAAGTACACTTAGGGGAGGAGTAATCACAAGGGAGACTTTATGTTTGTATGTGGCTCTGGGTTCCATGATGGAGAAAACCATTCAGGGGAAAAGAGAGGGAGAAAGAGATAGAAACATTGATGAGAGAGAAACATCGATCGGCTACCTCCTGCACGCCCCCTATTGGGGATTGAGCCTGCAACCCCAACATGTGCGCTGGTCAGGAATCAAACCAGCAACACTGGTTCAAATGGGACGACCCTCAAACAGCTGAGCCACACCAGCCAGGCTGAAGGAAACCATTCTTAGGACCAACTCCAATGTCAATGAGACAGAGCTCTGATGTCATCATTGTAATAATACTCCACAAATATCTGAGTTGTCATTTGATTTTATTTCATTTCATTTATTTCATTTACCTGTTTTGTTTTTTTCAGATACTTAAATATGTCATGGTTAACAACATTAGCCTTTTTCTATGACTGGAAAATTAAAGGACTCCATTCATTCATTAATGTCTTATTCAGACAGTTTGACAAGGATATTCATATGTCTCAAGCAAGAGGTCTGGCATTTATTAAAGTCATTGCTACCCCTCAGCAAGTGAAAATATATTTAGATTTCCACATAGAGGTTTTGTTTGTACATATTGTAAGGACCAGTATCAGATTCCATTGAGTACTGACCTTTACTTAATTCACAAGGTCACACCATCTAAAGGTCCTTTGTACTTGATGATAAAAATAGGACATGGATGGGCTTGTTTTTTAATTCAAAATAATGATACTTATCATTGTTATACTTGTTCTCAATCTTTAGCTATAATGGAGTAACATCAAGTATGCATGTCACAGATGGCAGCAACCAAGGAGGGCACAGGAGGTCTGCATCCACCGTAGACCGCCCGGAAGCCTCCGGTTGGCAAGCATTAAACAGTAATTCTAATATTCTCTAGTATTCTTGGTATTCTTTGCCTGCCACATTTTTTTCCAGCAGGACTTTTAATAAGTAAACACTACATTGATTTGAATTTCATCTCCCTTCATTTTTCTTCTTTTCTTTTTTATTTTTAAAATATGTTTTTGTTGATTTGAGAGAGAGAGGAAGAGAAAGGGGGGGAGAGAGAGAGAGAGAGAGAGAGAGAGAGAGAGAGAGAGAGAGAAATATCTATGTGAGAGAGAAACACACACCCCTACTGGGGATGGAGCTCACAACCTGAGTACATGCCCTGACTAGGAATCGGACCAGCCACCTTTCGGTGCATGGGACGACACTCAGCCAACTGACCCACACCAGCCAGGACCATTTTTCCTCTTTTACTTACATCAGCCAGAAGCAGGCAGCAGGAGAATTCAAATTTGTGAGCCATTTACAGACTAAATGTGCTACTTATTTGTCTTTTTACAGAATTTAAAAATGGAGATGGAGCCAGTGTTTCTGAAGGACAATAAAACAAGGAAATTAGAAGTGTAATATGTTGACCTATCGTAATCAAAGGATTCTGATACAGCCAATTAAAATCAAACACACGTTTGCAAATTCCAAAGGACAAAGGCAATGACTTTCATGCAGGCTCTAAATACGGCTTTGCAATCTATCATTTACCGCTATGCTCTGGGCTATAATATTTTTTATTAATGTTCCAGTTTTCCCCTGGTCCAGGAGCTCCACTCCGTCATTCTTAATATCTCTGCTGTACTCGGGCTGTCAGTAGTCATTTCCTTGTGGTGAGAGATGCAAATAGCCTCGCCTTCCTCCGAGGGTGGCCAAGGCCCTGCCTAATTCCTCTGCCGGGGAACAGGCTTCATGAAGAGACGCTGGGATGATGAGCAGATTGAAAACTCAGCAGCTAGTGTTTGGGGAAGAGATGAGATCAAAGGAACTCTCCTCATGGTGGCTATCATGGCGATGTTTGCACCACGGGGCCCTGCTTAATATTTCCTGTTCAATGACACCGCTGGGTCCTGGTGCTGGTGGTTTGGAAATGGTGAGTGGAATATTCGAGTGAATTACTTTGTTCACATTCATCCACCAAATGTATTTGGAGCGCACACCCTCAGCTCGAGGCTTTTATGTACATTGCTTCCTACAATCTCTCCTGGAGCTCTAAGGAAACAGGCAGAGTCGGAACTGGCACGTGTGGGGAAGGACGGGTGGCAGCAGAGGATTCCAGTAGAATCAGGTCAGCGTGCGTACAGATGGCAGTCCGCCACGGGCAGTCACGGAGGGCGTGGGCAGCAGAGGGACCATCCTTCTGTGTTGCCTTGAGGTCCAGGTCGATGTTCTGTGGAGAAGCCACAGCCCAGGCGAGGACACACCTTCCCACTGGGCTCTAGTGTTAGTGTAGCATCGAGTCCGCAGCCTTATCTGAGCCAAAGCAGCATTCTGGTCACATCCTACCCCAACCAAGTCTCCAGGTCCCCCATTCCTGGTACCCTCACGTATGAAGCCACCTAACCCAATTGATCCAAATTGAAACCCCCAAAACTTCCGTGGACAGGGTAGAGAGAAGCAGCATCCTTGGGCCTTGCTATTCCAGGCGGGACCAGCAGCATTAGCACCCCCTGGGAAGTGACTAGACGTGCAGTTTCTCAGGCTCACCCAAGCCTCCGGTATCAGAAGCTGCACTCACAGGACCCCCAGGTGAGTCCTATGCACAGTCAAGTTCTGAGAAGCACTGACTTGAGGGCACTTATAAGAGTGGGGAGCAAAGTGCCGACCTCCCTCCCCTCCCCAACTTCTTCATATCCTCCCCCCAGTACCTTCTCAGATAGTGAATTGCTGCTGGCAGGGAGGGGTTTGGTGAGACCAGCCGAGGAGGTGGATGGAGAAGGGAAGGGCATCGCCCCAGGATGAAGGCCGGTGTGCAGGTCAGCTGAGAGGCCTGGGGCACGGGGACCTCTTGCCCTGGAAGTGTGCCCTGGGAAAGAGGAGGAGAAGGCAGAATGGGCATCTTCTCCTATGCAGGGATGAGAAGGACGCTCGCATGTCAGGAGGCGCAGACCTGGCTGCCCCTTAGCGTCACTGGGAGCTTTATAAACTCCCACGTCCAGTGCCACCTACAGCCTCTTTCCGATGGTGGGGATGGAGCCCAGGAACCCTGCTTGCTCACAGTGCCCAGGTGGCTCTAGCGGGTGGCCAGGGCCGAAAACCACTGATGATGGGGAACTGAGATATTAAATATAGAAAATTACGTTAGAAAACCCAGGGCTTGCTCCACCTGTTCCCTTCCCACGGCTGGCCCTTTCCCTCGTGACTTCCCCTTGGCAAAGGCTGGAGGGAGGGAGAAATGTGGGCTTGAAGAGTGTAGGTCCCCGGGCAGACAGGTCTGTCACATCCGCCTGCGGCAAGCGCCTGCTGCAAGCCAGCCGCGTTTCGGACGGCAAATCCATCTCAGTCCTCAGGGACTGTCGGGATCCACCGCCACACAGTTTGTTACTTCTCTTTTTATCTTTGGCAATTTGTTTTTCAAATTTCCTCTTCAATCTCTATTTCCCTCTTACCTGTCTGAGTCCCCTCTAGGATTCTCACTTTGGGAGTTCCTGTCAGTTGCCTCAATGATACAAATTCATTACTTGGAATTTTTTTGGACTGAAATTTTAAACTAGGCAATCCATCCAAAACCACGCAAGTACGTGTGTGTGTGTGTGTGTGTGTGTGTGTGTGTGTGTGTGTCAGAACCTATGTGTCTGTGTTTTCCTATGACTCTACCCTATGAGTGTTGGGAGAGTAGAACCCTCCTCCCAACTACAGAAGCTGAAAATGTGAGAAATTTACTTCCCAGCCTCCCTTTCAGCAGGGCACACACTTGTGGCCTAGGCTCAGTCAAGTACATGAAATCCATCTGGATAGTTTGCCTCTGGAGAAGCAGAGACAGAAGGACGTGGCCAAGTCAGCCACACCCAGTGCCCAGAGATACCCTGGCTGCGCTCATCGTCCAGGTTTTGGTTACAGGCGAGAGCACAGGGTCCCTGAGCCACGGTGGTGGACCCTGTAAAATAGGTCTGTTCTCTGGAAGACTTTTCAATTTTTTTGAGGTTCTGGAGATTTAACCTCCCTTTGTTCCTCCACTTTCTGAGCCTGGCTGTCCTGCTTTCATAGGAATTTCATGAGCTACCAAGCAATCTCCCAGAGAATTGCTTTTCTGGTGGGAGGAGAATCGGGTTCTGTTATTTGCAACGTAGACTGGACAGATATGTCGCATAACATCTGACAAGTTAAAAAATATTGTGGCAATAAAACTAGGATTGAGAAAATAATATCCACTTCTAGTCCAAATGGGACAAGATTTATCTTCCTGCTTTAAGCAACTAGAAAACTGGACAAAATAGAGGGAAAGAGGATGTCACACACTGGCCAGCGGGCAGTGCGAGCCTGTGGGCCCGGAGAGAAGGGAGCCAGCTGCCGGCTTATGGACTGGACGCAGTTTCCAGGCCACAGAGGAGAACATTTTCCAGGAGAACCAACTTATTCCATGTAATTTTTCAATAGCCAAGGTGACTCATGATGACTTTGAACACCACAGCCACCTCACTCCCCATGACAGGAAGGCACCTAACAAGCAAGCACTTTAAACACTGGAACTTTCTCTGTACATTAAGGAAGCTCTTTTATGGGGCTTTGCTCCATTTTAAAATGGTTCACAGCGGTGTAGTCACTTAGCCATTAGAAAACAGAAAGCATAAAAAAGTTCAAGTGCAACAAGGTGAAAATGATCTTTCCGTGCTGTTTTCCATTTCTGGGCCCCATGTTGAGTTGGTGAGGCATCTGGCCTGTGTCCATGCATGAAGCAGGACCACGAGCCAAAGCGTGGCGCTTGCAGAGATCAAACTGTCCCATCATAAGGATGATTTGTTAAACTTGAGAATCAGCAGGCCCCTTTGGGTCTTGAATCCACTGGCAAGATCCCGCTGACTGCTCTCTGCGCTCCCCGGTAGAGGTTCTAAATGACAGCCTGATTCTGTTAGGATCCGATTTTTCCTTAGTGAGAAGTCAAAGTCAATCTCTCTGCCTTTAAATCCACTGATCTAATCAAGAGCTCTTGAAATTGACAGCCAGGAGGACGGGGGACTGTATACCCAAGCACAACAGATAAACCGGATGCCGTGGAGGATATCAAGCATGTCAGTGCAAAACAGAAAAATAACAGAAGCAGCTCCCAGTGAATCTCGGAGGGTGCACGTGGGGGCAGAGGCGGCTCAGATGTTTCTATACCAATGCACAAATCAGGGGGTCACAGATACAGATCACCTTGAGATTGTAAAGAAGGCAAGAATTCTTCCTCATAGGTGGGCTCAAGGAATAAAACTTAGAAAGGAATATGGCAATGGAAGATTGTATGTTTTTTTCCAAATATGAATATCTAGTAAAAATCCTGCAGTATGGATATTGACAAAATGATTCTAACTTTCATGTGGAGAGAAAAAAAGACTCTGAATAGCCAAGATAATATTGAAGGAGAACAAAGTTGAGGGCTGACTCTCCTGCCTTCAAGACTTGCTATAAAGCTACAGTAATCAAGGCCTGTGGTATTGGTGAAAGAACAAACAGATGGATCAATGGAACAGAATAGGGAGCCAAGAAATAGTCCCCCGTAAATACAGTCAACTTATCTTTGCAAAAGGAGCAAAGGCAATATAATGGAACAAAAACAGTCTTTTCATAACAAATGGTGTTAAAACAACTGAACAGCCACATGCAAAAACATAAATCTAGACATAGGCCTTTTACCCTCTATAAAAATGAACTCAAAATGGATGATAGGCCTAAATGTAAAATGCAAAACTATGAAAGTTCTAGAAAATTCCATAGGAGAAAAATCTAGATGACCTTGGATACAGCGATATCTTTTCAGATAAACACCAAAGGCATAATTCATGACAGAAATAATTAATAAGCTAGATTTCATTAAAATTCAAAACTTCTGCTCAGTGGAAGACAAAGTCAAGAGAAATAGGCAAGCCACACTGGGAGAAAATATTTGTAAAAGATATATCTGATAAAGAACTATTGTTCAAAATATACAAAGAACCCTTAAACTCAATAATAAAAACACAAACAACCTGATTCCTAAATGAGCCAAAGACCTTAATAGACCCTCACCAAAGAAGATATTCAGATGGCAAATAAGTTATGAAAAGGTGTTCCATGCCATGTCATCAGGGAAATGCAAATTAAAATAACAACGAGCTACCACTACACCCCTAGTAGAATGGCCCAAATCTGGAGCACTGACAACACCAAATGCTGGGAAGGATGTGGAGCAACAGGAACTCTCATTCACTGCTGGTGGGAACGCAAAGTGGCACGGCGACTTTGGAGGACAGTTTGGTGGCTTCCTACAAAGCTAAACATACTGCAACCACATGATCCTTAGGATTTACCCAAATAAATTGAAAACATGTCCATACAAAAACCTGTACGTGGGTGTTTATAGCAGCTTTATTCATTATCAAAACTTGGAAGCAACCAACATAAACTTCAGAAAGTGAATGGATACACTATGATACCTCCATACAATGGAATATTATTCAGTGCTAAAAAGAAGTGAGCTATCAAGACATGAAAAGATATGGAGGGACCTTAAGTGCATTTTACTAAGTGAAAGAAGCCAATCTGAAAAGCTACATACTGTTTGATTCCCAAAATATGACATTCTAGAAAAGGCAAAACTGTGGAGGCAACAGTTGCCAGATGTGGGGGTGGGAGGGTGAATAGGCAGAGCAGAGGATTTTTAGGGCAATGAAACTACTCAGTGTGATACCACAACAGTGAATACATGTCATTATTCATCAAAAACCATAGAATGTACAACATCAACAGTGAACCCAGATGTAAACCATGGACTTTGGGGTGATCATGGCTTTGTTTTATAATATATATATTTTTATTTCAGAGAGGAATAGAGAGGGAGAGAGAGATAGAAACATTGATGAGAGAGAGTCATTAATCAGCTGCCTCCTGCATGCCCCACACTGGGGATCGAGCCCACAACCCGGGCTTGTGCCCTGACAGAGAATCGAACCGTGACTTCCTGGTTCATAAGTTGATGCTCAACCACTGAACCACGCCGAATGGGCTGATCATGACATTTTAATAAGGTTCAATTATTGTAACAAATATACTACTGTGCTGCCGGATGTTGATAGTGGGGATATCAATGTTGGTAGATGTGTCTTTGTGGGGACAGGAAATATGTGGCAACTTCTAATACTTTATACTTGATTTTGCTGTACAGCCAAAATTGCTCTAAAAAATCGTCTCTTAAAAATAATTCCTGCCGTATGGCAAAAGCTAACCACCTGTGGGGAAGCCATGAACCTGACAAGAGGCACATGGTGGATAGTGTTGGGGTGGTGACTGAAAGGGACAGGAAATCCTGGACAGAAGGCTTCACCGCGGACGGCCCAGGCTGGCACAGCACCCAGGCAGATGCAAGGCCAAGGGTAAAGGGGGCTTCGCTCTCTGACATCACCCCGAAGCTCCATGTTGCCAAAAGCAGATGCTCCAGCGGAGAATGTCCCTGTCATAGAGCTGTCTGCAACAATGCAGGGAAGCCGATTACACATTCAGAGGAAACATGCATGTAATTTCATGGCCGGAGATTATAGAGGAGAATGTTCAAGAGGATTGGGAAGTTGGAAAAATAAATAAGCTATAGGTATCCAAACTCAAGTGATCTTGAGGAAGAAATGATTAAACTCTATTTGATTCAAACTGAGCATCTAATTCGTGACCTGCCTTGACACTAATTCTGGAGATAAGGAAACTGAGTTGAGTTAGTGACAGACCACATATCTGGTGGATGGAGGCAGGGCTTAAACCTCAGAGTGACTCCAAAGTCCTGTTTCCACCGCAAACCGCCCACTCCATGCCTCTCACAGGAAACCGAGGGAACCCGCTGAACCAAGAGTGGGGGTGGATGGGTCCCCCACCGGCATGTCAGGAGGAGACTGAGCTGAGTGTCCCTGAGCGGGCCGAAGGCGACTTCATATGGTGAAGCAGGTGCTCCAGAAGAAACCAGACAACCATGAATAAGATGTCGCCGTCAGTTTGGTGTGGGAAAGGTGGTGAAAGGGTGGCCCATAGATATGGCATGTTTTCTGATTCTTTCCTATCATACAACCTGAAAATGATTTCAGGGAAATGAGGAAGGAGCTATGAATAAGCAAGCACCCTAATCATGTTTATTCCCAACTAATTTAGATGCAGATGTTTCTCAGTGGTGGCTTGACCCTGGCTGCGTGTGAGTCACCAAGGGAGTTTCTACAAAGTGCAAATGTCCAGCCTCTCTGGCCCTAATTGACAGGTACTCATACCTTGCTTATTTCAAACAGTCCTTCACTCACAATAGTGCTTTGCTTGCCTGCCTTGCTGGGGACAGTGGCTGGCCCAAATTTTTTATAGAGGAGCAGTTGGAGCCCATGATCTGGCAGTTGCAATGTGTGTGTGTGTGTGTGTGTGTGTGTGTGTGCACAACACACATACTTGAAGTTGTTTGTCTAGTATTTGCATGAGACCCACACCCACATGTTCATTGTCAAAGGGAAAGAGCTGGACTAAGGCGTGTGGGCTGGGAAATCTGAGGCTCCCCCACTAATGTTTTTCAGAAACTGAAGCTCATTTCCATAATAGAAACTTTCCAGTTTTTTATGGAAACCTAAACCGATCTTTTTTTTTTTTTAAATATATTTTATTGACTTTTTACAGAGAGGAAGGGAGAGAGACAGAGAGTTAGAAACATCGATGAGAGAGAAACATCGATCAGCTGCCTCCTGCACATCTCCCACTGGGGATGTGCCCGCAACCCAGGTACATGCCCTTGACCGGAATCGAACCTGAGACCTTTCGGTCCGCAGGCCGACGCTCTATCCACTGAGCCAAACCGGTTTCGGCAAAACCGATCTTAATTACAGTCCAGCAACCACCACCGAACTCTTCGTAAGTGCCCTCTCATAACACTGTGAGGCCTCTGTGAGCTGAAGCGCGGGCTGTCTGACCCTACACCAGGTGGTGTCTTGAAACTCTTGCACCTGATCTTACAGTCTTCTCCCTTCTCGTGGGTATCTCTTGTTCGGCCAGTGTCCTCCACACACCTTCTACGTTGATGCTTCCGTGCTGCTGTGAAGTGGGAAGGCTGTGGCCCAGGCACGTGAGAAAGGAGCACATGCGAGCTCCCAGCAGCGGTTCTCCCTGATGAATAATGCCAGCGACTTGGATGTTGCAGGGCCGATTCTGTCTGCGTGGGTACAGGCCTGATTTTTGTTGGTAAGGTCCAGACATGAGGCTGCCACCGAGCCCCAGCTAAAAGAACTTGGACCCCACATTAACCCCCCATCACTTTTACTCTATAAGGACCAATAGGATCAAAGAGGCCCCGACGAGATGGAGCTTTCTAAGCAGCCACAATTGTATGGCACCAGCTGAGTGAAACATGTCAGGGCTCTTAGGTATCTTTGTAAAGATTGTTTCAGAATGATAGGCATGTTCAAAGAATTACCAAAAAGTTTCTCCATCGTAAGAGCTTCTTGGTAGTTTATCTTAACCAACTGTAGAACACCAGGAAGAAGATAAATAAAGTTGTGACCCAACATTTTTAAATTCCATTTTAAGCTAAGGGAAGGAAAATCTGTTTTTCTTAAGAGTTTATTAAAGGGCACAAGAGAATAATGTTTTTAGAAAGTATCTTATCAATTTTTTTCTCTCAACAAGATGAGGGCAGTATGGTTGCAATAGCCTATTTGAGTAGAGATAAAGGATGGCCTGGCAAGCCACCGCCCACAGATCACTCCTGCTGGCCTTTAACCTAATCAGGGGTCCCTCAGAAGTCACTGCCCAGGTGCTCAAGGGGTGCGTGTCTACTGGGAAAACCAAAACACGCAACAGTGGGTAATGTTTATGGAGCGCATGCTAAGAGCATTCAATGGATGATCTACTTACTACTCAGGACAACCCGGGAGGGAAGTGTCCTTCTATCCTCCACATAAGGCTGAGGGGAGTTAAGTAACTTGCTCCAGGCCCATAGGTGGGTAGTAAGTTGGGGGATTCTCAACTCTTGGATCAGGACTGGACAGACCTCAAAGAGCAAGGCAGATTTGTAAGTTCTGATGGAAAGCATGTCACCATCACACTGTGCAGTGAAGAGACCATTTTTGTACATCTGGAGAGTGTGTTTGAAAACATCGCTGGCCTCCTTTGTGTTTCTCTGACGCTTTGCTATGCACAGTGGTCCAGGCACCAGCAGCACCAGCATCCCCTGGGCATGTGCTGGGAGTGCAGAACCTCGGCCTCACCCACCTCCTGAGTCAGACCTGCAGCCAACAGCAGCCGGGGCTCTGTGCTCACTGGAGCTGGAGAACATTCCCTTGTGGGGGCCTCACATTTGCTGCAACGCTCTTCCCCAACACTTACATGCCTCCTTCCCTCTCATTTCTCTTAACTCCGCTCAGTGCCCCTCCCTCAGAGGACTTCCCTGACATCCTATGAAAAGCAATGTGGTCTTTCGCCCTCTATTTGCTTACCCCACTTTATCTTTCCTCATCGCAACTGTCACCCCTGAAATCGAGTGTCAATTTCTGTTCCTCCCACTTGCCTGCAAACTCCATCCAGGCTGGGACTTTGAATCCCCAACCCTGAAGACAGTGGCTGGGATATAAGTGCCTGATAATTATTTAATGAAGGACTATATACGATGCAATAAATTACATGTGGAGATGCTGAGAATGTGAGGAACGGGAGAGGCCCCTTTACACTTCTGTGCTTTTTGCAATTTGTCAAAGGAGTGTGCTCTGTGCCTATTAAACACTTTCAACCACCTCAAGATATATCAGACCACAAAAACAAAGCAGTTATACCTTTCTTTCTAAAAACAGTTTCAGGCTTTACGAATGACCAGATTCCATTTTAATAAATATGAAGCCATCTGTTTTCAGGGGCCTGCTCGTTTCCCCCTGAACGCAAAGACTTTCATTTTTGAAACTTGGACATGACGACTGTTACGTGGGCCATGCCCTGCCCCTTGCAGGCCCAGAAGTGGCCGCCTGATTCCTGGAGTGACGCAGCCCCCGGCCTCGGATCAGAACAACAGCCACAAGGGGCAGGTACATTGAGCAGATTCAAATCAGAGCCCACAGAAGAAAACAATCTTTACTGATGAATCATTTATTTGGACAAGACACAAACGTCTCCGCATTGTTTCCCTCGTACACAGAAAGTGGAACATTTCAAATATATTAGTTTTTCTCTTTTTCAATAGAATTCATTTCTATCTTCATTCCAGGAACTGCTTCTCATTTTAGGATTCACGTTTTAGTAACACATATGCGCCCATTACAGCCAAAAGAGCATACTGTAAAGAAAAGAGAATGGAAAATTACTGCGAGGGCTACAGATACATTTGGATTGCAAATGTGTTCAGATGAAGTCTGTTCAATACTGGACTGAGGACGGAATCAAAAGGTGACCTTTCCCCTCTTGTTCTCCACGTTAGCTGTCAATGCCACATTGTGGTTAAAAACCCAAAAATCTATTGAAGGACTAAGGCTCAAACCCCAGCACACACAGCTAATGCACTGCTCATCCCACGTAGGTTTCCTATTGTTCTTCAAGTGGTTTTTTAAAAATATAGACACCATTTTCACTGACGCTGGGAAATTAGCATTACTGAGTTTATTCTACTACTTTGTTTCTTTAAATATTTCCATAATAAAAAGCAACAAACATATAGGTGCCATATTAGAACACATTATGAACATAAAAGATAAAAGTAGCTATTTTAAATCTATAATTGAAATGATTATGTTCCTTTGTAGTTAACAACAAATACTCTGTAGAAAACATAACTAGCAAAACATTTTAAACAAACTGAATCTTTATAGCTGCACATGTAAAAAGCTCCAATTTTTTTTTTAAAAAAATACAGACACACATAGAAATTCCTACCTTGAATTTTGGATAGTCGTTCATTATTATGGTGACCATACCAACATATGGTAAAAACCTAAATTGTGAGATAAAAAGTCAGAGATAGGAAAATTGTTTGTAATATGAAAGTAACCTTTGAAAACACCATAAGCCAGCCTCAGGAAGCAAGTCCTGCTTGGGAATGGCATGACTGGGGCTGTCAGAGCAACGGTATCTCCTGTCCCAAAGGCTTTCTCAGTAAAAAGCACCAGAGCTGACAGCCAGGACAATTTTGAATCAGGCTCTGGATTTTGGCTGGAGATGCTACTCGCCTCCACTAGCAGCATTCACCACAACATAATTAAAATAAATAGCCGAGCCACTTGTACAAATGGAACGGGCAACTTTCATCAGCCTAGTGTTCATCTTTTCTCACCGCAGTAAGATTCAGATCCCACTCTAAGAACTGCTGTTAGAGAAAGCGTTTAAAGTACATGGATAATTAGTTTCACCGAGAATTGTCATCGTTTTCGTTTCACAGTGCTTTTCAGATGTAACAAACAAGTGTACTGGGCAGTGAATACAAATCTATATGAATCTCACAACTATGATCTATGGTCCCAGAGAGAGAAGGCAGGGAGCACAGGCAGGCGAACGATCACGCTGACAAAATTAATGCCATTAACGGGAAACAAGG
The DNA here is from genome assembly GCF_000147115.1 of Myotis lucifugus. Classification (NCBI taxonomy): domain Eukaryota; kingdom Metazoa; phylum Chordata; class Mammalia; order Chiroptera; family Vespertilionidae; genus Myotis; species Myotis lucifugus. The sequence goes on along the minus strand of NW_005871084.1, from coordinate 3,287,171 downwards.
CAACGCACCCTTAGTCCCCTCCAGTCCCTTTCAATCGGTGGCTTGCAGCTCCCACTTATACAAAACCTATACCAGAGTTTCTAAAAATACAGGACTGACCAACTGGAAGTCTCATCTCCTGCAGACATTCGTGTGGAAATGCAATAGAGTAAAAATGGTTAAAAGGTGAGCAGAGAGAGAAAGGGGGTAGAAAGAGGCTCTACACTATAATTTGATGAATAAAGCTGAATCTTAGAAAATGGGAACCAGTGGTCTCCAGCCTCACACAGCTGGTGGGATTTAGATAAGATTTTAAAAAGGCATTTCTAACAAGGGTTGACATAAAAGGGTCACCAAAAGACAGGAGGTTGTCCTTTTTTCTTTTTCTAATAAGAGGATACACTGTCTGGGATCAATCAGAAGCAGAACTCATTGCTGAAACAATTATTCCAAGATGACTATTAAAAGATTTATCACATAACTGTTTTTAATAGTGAAAAACAGGAAATCAACTGAATATCCACCAAAAGAGGATTAGTTAAATAAGTGGCGATTCTGTAGCCATTTAAAAAGATGTAGATTTGACACTGAAAGCTGATTCCAACTTCCTGTTGGGTTAAAATTAAACTCTTCTATGTAAAATTATATATTACATATGCATGCACATCTGCATAGGGACAGGAAGTATCTAGAATATTCACCAAGTGTTAAACAGTGGTTATCTCTGAGCGGATCTCTTGTAACTATTATTTAAGACCAACGAATAACTACTCTCTCGGTGAGGAATTATTTCAAAACAGAATCAAACCCATGACATAGATAACACTCTTGCACTCAGCTTTGATGTTGGGTCCTGGGCCAGTCCCGAGTTTTATTTCGTTATCACCATACAAACCAGAACTCTGACAGCTCTCCACACGTGTACTACTTACAATGAATGATCCTATTATCTCAGACAGTTAGCTTCTCTGGTTTCTGAATCTTCTATACAACTTAAAAGGTAATCCTCACCCTCTGGCTCTTCCCACCACATCCTTCTTTTCCAGCCAGTTCTGGCCTTCTTTGTACAAGCCTCTGTCATCAACTTCATTATTATCTCCTTTAGTCAGAAATTTGATGTCTCCATTATCTCTGGAAAGAAAAACAATGTCCTTTCAAAAATTATTTCCAGCACAGCAGCATTAGCAAAAATTAGTTTATCCAACACTTTACAGCCAGATATGGGCATTTAGAAAGCAGTCTAAGATAACCTGATCTTTCTTGGTCTAAGATGATTGCTTACAGATAACCATTCAACTAAAGCACAAATCTAATGACAATTTTATAGACTTAATTCTAAACACTCAGGTTACCCTGACAACTGCAAAGCACAAAAGCACCAGTAAGGCTGTGATGAGCTTCCAGCAACTGTTTTCACGTGGATTGTATTCTTCACTCTAGACATTAACTTGATCTGAGTACGGATCTGAGCACAAACTAAGTCAAACGCAAGGGTTCCTTTCCCTCTACTTACTTTTTCTCGCCAAATGCAGAATGTGTTAATGCATTAGGTCCTTCACCACTGAGCAGAGTGGTGTAAAATCCAGTTTGCAAAGAAACAGGAATCACAAATGGCATAAAACAAGCATTAAAGAGACACAAGGGATTCATTTAAAACATCTAAACTGGTGCTTACATTGCCTTGACACTCAAAACACAATATTACAGCATTGTAGAGCTATAAAGAGTCTTCTTTCAATGGACAAGTGAAAAAAATGCACTATTATAATTTGATAAAGCTTTAAAGCCCACAAAGATTTGAAACCACACCAAAAGGAGCAAGCTGATTTGCAGCCATGGTCATAAAGGAAATCAAGAGGATAAAAATCCGGGCGGTCTCTCACAAGTCATGCAAATTACCGCAAGTCATCGTTATCTCCTCCACTTTGAACAGTTTCTCATCTTGTTTTAAATCTGATGAGAATACTGTCACGTTATGACTGAGCGTATTTCATCAGTAAGTTAACAAGTAGACATCAAGTAACATTCGTGTATTAACACAGACTTGAAACAGGGTCATTCTAATGATTAGAGTAAAATGGAGTGAGTATTTTTAAGTATCAACATCTTTGGGGAACCTGGAAGCAGTGAATGGAATGGGGTTATAAATACCAGAAATGTACAAATAGTAATGGTGCATGCACATACACCCTGGATGAGTAACATGCCATCAAAAACACAAATACACAAACCTAAATTTAATTCCATAACTCATGCAGGTAAAAATGCCACACTAAGCCTACACAGGGTAAATGAATAAAGCATATAAAATGTAACATTTTCACAAATCATGTGACTGTAGTACCTCATGGAAACTTAATGTATTTGAGCTAGAAGTCATTATTTTGGGTTCTCAAAGTGTCTTAATAAGTAATCACTGGCATTTAAAGGAAAGGAAAGGCCATTTGGGGGGATGGGGGGAGAATTAATGCAGGATATGCAAGGATGGAATCATGGGATGAGTTGGGGAAAGAAATTTTTATCCATCCTGGGCTAATATTACTATTGAGAATGCCACTTGGTCCAAAGTGACATAAAATGGAAAACGGTAGCTTTCTGTATTTCAGAAACGAATTCTCATATCAAAAAATCCTCAATTACAATGGAATTTGATTTTCTTTGGGAGTCCTTCAAATAACTAATATTATGCCGCCATACATTCCATCTCACTACGTTCAGGTCTTTAATGAATGTCAGTTCTATAGTTCTCATAATCACCTGGGAGTTACTGTGGGTAAAGTATATCATTCCCACCTTACAGACTGAGCTACGTAGCAGGTCCAAAGTCACCAACTAGTAAATGGCAGAACTAGGAACATAATTCAGTGCTTTTGCACTTTTTAATCCACCATGAACACAGTCTACCAAAAATTTACAAAACAACACCGAAAAGAAGAAAAGCCTCTTTACTTTTCGTGAACTTTGATTACTCTGTGAACTATTGGAATGTCTCGTCCTTCGACCTTAAAAACCACGATTTCACCAGCTCTAATAGGGTCTTCCCGGAAGTTTGTCAGGAACAGAAGGTCACCCCTGTGAAAGGCTGGCTCCATGCTGCCACTAGAAAGAAACACAAAAGCACATCCAAATCACCCTGGGGTCACAGGTGAACATTTCAATTCACAATAAATATAATGATAAGCATATGAGTTAGAGTTTCAACTTTCATCAATAGTCCAGTAGGCCTATGAGCTATGAAACAAGCCATAGTGTTTCCTTCTGACGGTGCAAGGTGATAACATTAAGTGAAAAGGAGATGATTTCTTCTTAGACTTAAGTCTGAGAAGGGCCACTATTTAGCCTTTAAGAAACCCACATCTATAAACACATTACTATTTTCATTCAGAATTGCAGACTGCAAGCTGGTTAACACTCGAGGACAGTTCTTCCATTGCATGGTGTATCCCCAGCACCTAGGACACGACGTACTTGTTCAAGGAATGAGAAACAAATAAATGAATGCACTTAGGAGGATGAGCTGTCTGCCAGCCAAGCTGAGGGTTGGAACAAAATTCAAACCCGAGTCTTTTGACTCCTGCAATGCCATTCTTTTGACCATATTCTAGAGAAAGCCCAATTCTAACCAATGTTTTTGATGTGGAGGTCAATAAATAATCCCACATGATACCAGTTTAAACCCATGCCAAAAATCTTCACTGGATTCAAAGTCAAATGCAATCTAGTGGAAGCTGAAATTATCAAAATAGAATTCATTTTATATACGCTCATGCTTTGTTTAATGCACAAGAGAATAAATAAGACTTAGACATCTGGCTATACAGGTGTCATACAAGCAATGCTGACTGAGGGCTGGAAGAAGAATGAACCACATTCGTGAAGAAATAAGGAGCTTTAAAGGAAAATGTGGAGTCACAATGGAAGCAGCTTGAGAAGTTGGCTCCCATCCCTCCCAGCCCAGCACACCTTCAACTTGTCAGCACCCACAGAACACAGCAAGGAGAAGCGCAGTGGAGACTGGCCTGGCACTAAGTTCCTGCTGATGTGCTTATTTTTAAGTGAAACCAGTGATACTCAGTTTGGTAATAGATCCAGCACTCAAAAATAGGAGATCTGACAAAAAAGGTAGAAAGAGCTAGAAATGAGTTAGAACAAATTCGAGTGTTTTTTGTGTTGTTGTTGTTTTTAATCTCCCAACTTGGAAGTTTATTTTGTCTTCTTCTGAAAATAAAACAATTGGTTCAGGGCTTTGTCTCCTTTTAAAAAATGGTGACTAAAATGCTTAAGATAATTTCTTCATCTACTGCTTCATCTTTCCTCTTTCAGCAAAACTGCTGAAGACACACAATGGGAAGATGTTTTTAGAAAGCCACCTCGGTCTCCACTAGCAATTAGGAATTGCAGCTAGAAAGACGGCTCCTCGATGGGTCTCAGAGGCGGGCGAGTGCCCTGGAGTCTGGCATCCAGAGCCACTGTCGTGTCCCATGAGGAAACCAGTTCTTTGAAATGTCTTACTAATATCAACTTACACTTGCTTTCCCCATGGGTCAGGCATTCCCCCAAGGTCATGTTCCCCAAGGTCACACACCTCTCATGATGTCAATAGTTTATGTTGACAAACCAAATTGCTTTAGAATTGTAAAGGATGCTTTTTAAAAAGTCTCTACACACTGCAATTTCACAATTTCTGAATGCACACCTGCGTGCGTGCGTGTGTGTGTGTGTGTGTGTGTGTGTGTGTGTGTGTGATTTAAGAAGAAGCAGAACATCTCAGATCTAGTCTTGGCTCTGCCAAAGTGACTATGAGATGCAAGTGCCCTGGCGCCGCTGGGCCTGAGGTTCCCTATCTGTTACATGAGAGCGCCCATTGAAATTTGAGGTTTTTAGTCAGAGAAAGACAAGTACCATATGATTTCACTTATATGTAGAATCTAATGAACAAAATAAACTAACAAGCAAAACAGAAACAGACTCATAGATACAGAGATCAGACTGACAGCTGTGAGTAGGAAGGCGGCTGGGGGCTGGATGAAAAAGATGAAGGGATTAAACAAGAAAAAACAACAACTCATAGACATAACAGTATGGTGATTACCAGAGGGAAGGGGGGTGGGGAGAGGTCAGAGAGGGTAAAGGGTCTGGCATCAAAGGGTAAAGGGGGAATAAATGGTGATGGAAGAAGACTTGACTTGGGGTGGTGAACACACAATATAATATGATGTCATATAGAATTATACCCCTGAAACCTATATAATTTTATTAATGTCACCCCCAAAAATTCAATAAAAAAATAGAAATTAAAAAATAAAAATAAATTAGAGGTTTTTAATTTCTTCTTTTTTTCAAAAGCCATTAAATCCATCCTTCCAATGAAATCTTCCTAGGAAGCCTAACATATGATACATGAAGTGAAGCTGTCATAACTGAAGCAAGGCTGGGGGGTCTGAAATCTATGAGCTTGGGCCCCATTCCCTCCTAAGGGGCTCCATTCCCACCCATGTAAGTAAGACTTCATGATCTAAGGCACAAGTACAGAGAGCATCTTGAAGCATCTAAGGCAGTGGTTCTCAACCTTCTGGCCCTTTAAATACAGTTCCTCATGTTGTAACCCACAACAGTATTTTTGTTGCTACTTCATAACTGTAATGTTGCTACTGTTATGAATCGTAATGTAAATATCTGATATGCAGGATGGTCTTAGGCGACCCCTGTCAAAGGGGTCGCGACCCACAGGTTGAGAACCGCTGATCTAAGGGCTCCCAAACATGGCTATTCTATTTCAAACTGATTGCTAAGTTTTCCCCTTGGATGACTTTGTGGCTACATGACATTAACTAAAGTATCGACTCTTCTAAAATAAACAGGCTATGCTGTATGAGAGTAATAGTCTGAGAAGAGAGTAGCTACCAACCCAATACTGCAGGGGAAGCTTAAAAACATACTCAAGCCCTAGCCAGTTTGGCTCAGTGGATAGAGCATTGGCCTGTGGACCAAAGGGTCCCAGGTTCAATTCTGGTCAAGGGCACATACCTTGGTTGCAGGCTCCTCCCCAGCCCAGGCCCTAATCGGGGTATGTGCAGGAGGCCACCAATCAGTGTGTTTCTCTCACATCAATGTTTCTGTCTTTCCCTCTCTCTTCCACTCTCTCTAAAAGAGCAATGGAAAAATATCCTCAGGTGAGAATTAACAACAAACAACCAACAAAACCATACTCGATACTCTGCTAGGCACTGGGATGCCTGTTTGCTACAATCAAGTAACAGTTTTAAATCACCTCTGTTTAAAAATCAATTTGTACATAAATAATGCATTAATACCATTTTGTTAAACTGTCCTTTTACGTGGGTTAAAACATTAAAATACAAACGTGAATGTTTTGCACAGGAGCATCAGCATCAACATGTAAAAACTCTAACATCTCTGTTGAAAAAAATAAGATTTCCAACAAAAGCCAGAAAAAAATAAAATGTTCTCAAACAGATATCAATAAAGAAGACTTCTGTCCAATTACAGTACTGAGTCTGGGTTGTCAGGCAGGCTTGCCTGCAAGGTGACCCCGCTCCTGGGTCCAGGCAGCAGTGTACGGTCCGTGGGACCTACCTCAGCACCACCACGATGGGGCTCTCGCTGCCAGTGAGGACGATCAAGCCCTTCCAGATCATGAGTGCAGAAGACACGATCATGGCGAAGTTCAAGACCTGGTAATACAGCTGGAAGGAGAAAGGCCGACCGGGCGTTAAAACCAAAGGCGGAGTGTGCTAACCCTGAGCTGCAGGTGTGCTTGTATAAAACCCCACATCTGTCCACGGAATGAGCCTGCCATATACGTCTCCCCTTCAATGAGAGAAAAGGGAGAGGGAAGCCAGAGCATTCCATGGACCTGCTTTGTTAAAGCCTCACTAAGACTGCACTCCTCCGGGATTTCCCAGCGCCTTCCACCTGTGAGGGCCCCGCCACTCACACTGCTGGGCGGACCTCCGCTGTAGTGCAAGCGCACAGGCCTGACCTGAGCACCTGGCACCTGCAGCGCAGATCACCTAGAGCAGTGATGGCGAACCTATGACACGCGTATCAGAGGTGACACTCAAACTCATTTTTTTGGTTGATTTTTCTTTGTTAAATGGCATTTAAATATATAAAATAAATATCAAAAATATAAGTCTTTGTTTTACTATGGTTGCCAATATCAAAAAATTTCCATATGTGACACGGCACCAGAGTTAAGTTAGGGTTTTTCAAAATGCTGACACGCCGAGCTCAAAAGGTTCGCCATCACTGACCTAGAGCCACCTCTTAGTCCCCTGGCTGAAGAGGCCCCAAATGAGGCTTCGGGGCCCTACAGCACTTAGCAATGACACTCTTCGCTATCTGAAAGGCATGTTAAAAGTCAACAAAAAGTTTAAACAGCTGGATGCTTAGATTTTCCATAAATGGAAAGTCACATGAGTTAAGTATCATTCTGAACTGACCTCGCCCCACCTGAGACCACTGAGTTAAGACCCACAGGGCTTGTCTTTGTCCCTCCCTGTCCCTCACATGCTGAAGCACACGGCTCCTCCTTGCTGACCAATGCCTGCCACACCACCAATCCCTGGGGACTGAGGGGAAACGCAGAACCTGCCCACAGCACAAACCCCTGAGCAGCTGTGGCTGCACTGTTGGTCCAGATGCCCACCGTCCTCCAAGAGACTATGGGGACAAAAGCCACCTGCCTAGTCTACTGGAAATGTAAGCCCTACTGTCCTCTGGATGGCTCCTTACTCAGGTACCTGCCTCAGTCTCCTTCACAATCCCTGTGGCTGCCCAGGGTGATCTGCGGAGCCCTGTGGCTGGCCCACCCAACACTCTAGGTCAGTGATGGCGAACCTATGACACGCGTGTCAGAGGTGACACGCGAACTCATTTTTTTGGTTGATTTTTCTTTGTTAAATGGCATTTAAATATATAAAATAAATATAAGTCTTTGTTTTACTATGGTTGCAACTATCAAAAAATTTCTATATGTGACATGGCACCAGAGTTCAGTTAGGGTTTTTCAAAATGCTGACATGCCGAGCTCAAAAGGTTCGCCATCACTGCTCTGGTGTCTCAATTCCTCCAAGTCTCCAACAACCTTCTCCCTCTACCTGAGCCATCCACTCTCAGCCACATACCTGGGACTGTAACTGCTTGATCTCCAAGTCTCTAACCCCCTCTACCTGGCCGCATGTGCCTGTCTCCTGGCCTATGTGCTCACCTACACGGTTCTTGTTCTTCCCCGACCTCCACCCTTAACGGTGTCTCCATCATCAGCATGCAGTCCCTCAAAGCCCAGAAGGCACATCCTCCACTAGGCCTGGAAGCCTTACTCCAGGACCCTCCCAAGAATAAACTTCCAGACCCCCTCCCGGGAGAGGAAATCCTCTGAGGGCTGTGGCGGGGACAGCTGGGGATCTGGTTCTCAGCTCTTTCACCCCCACTTCCCCTTCACCCCCAGTTCCAGAGACACGGGAACTGCCAATTCGTGAGTCTGAGGATTCTGCAGCACAAACAGTGAAGTTTTTCCTCAGTTTTCCCCACTGCTGGCTTAGGATTTTGCCTTTTTCTAGCTGTCAGCACTCTTTCATCTGTTTTCTAGTTTTTACTTTTTGATTGATCTTGTTCCCTTTCCTGTCTTGGAGCAAAAAAGAAGTAAAGGCTTAAAACTATTAATTTTCCAGAGAAGAATTGCAAGTAGTGAATAAACATTTAAAGTGCTTAAACCAAATCCTGCCTTCACCCTCCTGGCCCCACTTTTTTTGCCTAGCAAATTGTAAGGTTTGGGGTTTTTAAAATACTAATAATCAGTTCTTGGCAAAGGCACATTTGGGATGCGAGGTGACATAATCATCCAGAAAGCTATTTAGTATCAAGAGGTTGTTACTCTTGGCCCAGTAATTCTACTTCTCAGAATCCAATCTAAGATAAAGGCAGATAAGGGGTTATGACCCAATATATTTATCACAGTCTTATTTCTAACAACAGAGAAAATGTAACAACAGCAATAATAGAGAAATGATTGGGTAAATAATGGCAAGTTACTGCACTGTTTAAAACAATGCAAAAAATACATTCAGTGACATGAAAACACTTAAGATATATTAAGTGGCCCAGCTGGCATGGCTCAGTGATTGAGCGTCAACCCATGAACCAGGAGGTCACATGCCTGGGTTGAGGGCTGGATCCCCAGTCGGGGGCGTGCAGGAGGCAACTGATCAATGATTCTCATCATTGATGTTTCTATCTCTCTCCCTCTCCCTGCCTCTCTGAAATCAATAAAAGAATATATTTTTAAAAAGATATTTTAAGTGAAAAATGTAGGCTGCAGTAGGATCCCCACAAACTATAAAACAGTTTAGAAAATACACACAGGGAGATGCCCCCAAGATACTAACAGAGGCTACCTTAGCACAGTGGAATGATGAAGGACTCCATTTTCTCCTTCCAACTATTCTCTATGCTTTAAAATTCCTATGACGGGCATGGATTAATTCCAAAATGGGGGGGGGGGGCGGGGGAGAGGAAGTGCAACGGACAGGATAGTAACTGCTATTAAAATAATCATTTTAAAGAGTGTGACAAACAGGAAAACGTATTCTGATGTGATACAGAGCTCAAACCTGTCTCTTGCTAATATTACACCTATGAGGACTTAAGTAATTCAAGGTAATTAGGAAGGATATGACTGAAAATGGGGACATGAAAAGTGAATTAAAATAACTGAATATATTTTGATGTAATAAATAAAAACAGGAAAATAAATGCAACTCAAAATTAAAGTTACACACCATTTTTTTTAACTCTTTGGCTATTGTGTCAATATCAAATTATGAAATGATCCTTAAATTCCCAGGAGAGCAGAAGAGGAACCTGGAGTGCTAAGTGGAGACTGCTGAAGTATTGGGCAAAGTGTTGCTTTCCAAGTGAAACTGGTCTCCTCGAATCCATCTAAAGCAGAAGCTCCTCCCTGCAGTTCACCAAAAGCTTCTCCAACTGCTCCGTTGGAATTGAAGGATTTGATAAACAAACTTTGTTTCATGATGAATTACAGATCTGATTAGGAAAGCCCCAAGTCAGGGTTTTAAACAGAGATTGTCATTTTCAGAGAGGTTTTCAAACCACCAGGCTTCACCTTGAAGAAAGCACACTATAAAACCTTGTGATTTACCTAACAAAGGCTGGGTACTAAGAATATATTTTCCAGTATGATTTCCTGTGCTTGAAATATTCATCAAGGGGAAGTGAAATCAATTATTCAAAAAACTTCCTTTGAGCGAGATATCTATTTGCTAAAGAAAGGGGCAGTTATATAAAAACTTAAGCTAATTGCAAAAGCACAAATCCCACTTCCAACACCCTGTCTTTAAGGAACCTACTAATCTGAGTCCAGGATTGAAATCCTGGAATCCAAAAACATAATTTTGATTGAACGATGACAAGCTGACTTGAACAAGGTGCCCTTGTTCATCTCTGCCTACCAACTTTGTATGCTTGGCACCTAATAACCCAGCAGAGTTTAGAAGCAAGCCCACACTCAGTCTTTGTCAACCAATGATAAAACAGCCAATGTCTGAGGGTTCTTGACAAACATTTGAGACTAGAAATTCTGGCTGGCAGAGCAGCAGAAATGCCAGTAGCTGTATTTCTTCCTCTCTTCCTCACTGCAGAAACAAAGAGTCCTTTTTTTTTTTTTTTTTTTTTTGCATATGGCTCTTGCCTTAATTAAGCATAAGCAGGGGCAGCAGAGAAAGAAGGTCCCACTTCCAGGACTGGTGGAGCATGCATGCCTGACAAGGTGTCACAGCTTGCTATTTTGGAGGGAAAAAGAATGAAGTAGAAGGATAAAGCTTAAAAAAAATATCAGAGGATTTGAGCTTCTTAATGTTAATTAAAAGATTAGCAAACATAGGCAATGCAACAGCTACTAATAGTTCTTATCACTGAGCATGGGAATACACTGATCCTTCAAAATGGCTTAGGGATTGATCCGTTCAAGGCCTTCTCTGAAGTCTGCCATGATAATCATCTGTAATCATACCATTTTAGAGACATTTAAAAAACCTAGCCAATTAAGTCTAGATTTTTAAATAAAGCTCTATTTCCTGGAGGATTTTCTTGAGGACAGTATCAATGCTCAGGACAGTAGCTGTTGGTTTTTCAAGCTCGTGATAATCACTGCCACAACTCATCTTAATCACAGACACTCCCAGGAGTTCATCAGCTATGCACACCTAGAAACAACCAGACTCTTAAACACAGTTCATGAAACTCAAGTCACCAAACTTCCACATGACTGCACTAGTCTGAAATTCCACTTGGGGGTGGGGTGGGGTGGGGAGGAATTAACCACATGCCCAAAAGAATAAGTTGTGCCCTGTCATGGGCACCACCTCACACCTCGATATAATAGGACAAATGAAACAGGATGTCATCAAAATCATGAGAATGAATACCATTTTCAAAGATAATCACAACTTCCCAGTAGGAAGGTTCCATTTTTCTCAGCATGCTTTATTATTAGTATCAATAGAATTAATTCATATCCATCATGGTATTAATATCCAGCAGTGGTTCTCAACCTTCTGGCCCTTTAAATACAGTTCCTCATGTTGTGACCCAACCATAAAATTATTTTCGTTGCTACTTCATAACTGTAATGTTGCTACTGTTATGAATCGTAATGTAAATATCTGATATGCAGGATGGTCTTAGGTGACCCCTGTGAAAGGGTCGTTCGACTGCCAAAGGGGTCGCGACCCACAGGTTGAGAACCACTGCATCATGGTATTTGTGCCCTACAGATCCCAAATTCTCTAGAAGTGTAAGCAATCTCATTTTTCCTGGAGGAGAGAGCCTCATTTCCAGTCCCTACTCCTCTTGGTTTATATGGATGAGAAAGACCCAAAGACAGTGATCTAGGCCAAGAGCTAACTAAGGACAGAGCAAGAAGAAGGTTTTCCTCTGAGGGCATAGAAGAGAGAAATCAACCCCAGCTGCCCAAAGACCACACGCTAACTGCCTCCTATATTCAAGGTGCAGCCAGACCAGAGAATCTGGGAAAGAAGTTAAAGAAGCCTGGTACTACCATAATTTTGTAAGTTAATTATACTTCAATTAAAAAAACAAACAGAAAGAAGGAAGTTGGAGACTTCTGGAATCCCTTCCAAACATCGATTCAGTCCACAATGATTGAGCACCACCACTGAGCTCTCTGGGCACAAGGAGCTGTACTTAGTCCCGGTGCACGGCTGGGAAAACACTTCCCAGAATGGGAGGCACTCCTGCACAGTTCCCGCTGTCACAAAGTGATTTCCTTTCGCCTGCCTTTCTGCCCCGTCCATCGGCGGGCAGCATTCCTCTGGGCGTCAGGCCTCGGGAGACCCACAGAGAATCCGTTTCCCCTCCCACCGGGTGGCCCTTTAAATACCTGCAGACAGCTGTCACTCACAGCCAAGTCAACCCTCCCTGCTTTCTCAACCACATCTGACATCCATAGGACTAGATTTACACTTTCTTACCCTTCCTGACCACTCTCCCCCAATTGGGCTCTTGTCAGTGCAAGAAAGCACACACACGTGCCCACAGGTGGGTCGGTGCGGATTTGAACCCGGGGCCTAAGAGAGCTCGGCGCGGGAGTTGCAGCGCTGTCCTTGCTGTAGCCATACCCTGGATGCCCTGACTCCCGGGCGCGCCCCCCACGCGGGCCTCTTACCTGGCGCTTGTTCATCTTTCTCAAGTCCCCGAAGATGTCCAAGCCGGACGTGGGGAGATGCGTCCCCACGACGCCCGCGCGCACCATGCTGGGGTCTCCGGGCCAAGGGGGGCCCCGCGGGCTTGTGGAGTCCCTGACAGCTGTGGAGCACCCGCCGGGCCCCCGCCCACCAGCCCCGCGTCCTTGCAGGCCACGTGACCAGCATTTGCTCAGGAGTCTGGGAATCGTAGTCCCGCGAGTCTTGGCCTCCAGTGTACCAGGAAGGAACCGCGGGAAGAAAACTACCACTCCCAGAATTCTGCGGGGCGAGAGCTTCGTCCAGTGAAGACCCAGGGCTCGTAGGTAGGGCAGCGACGGGGCTCAGGAGTCTTGTCCGACCCTTCTGAGGGAACCTGGGGGAACGGGTGATCCTGCATTTCGTAGGGGTAACTCGGGGAAGTGACTACTCAAGATGAACGGAATTCCCCAAGACTCTGGTCAGGCGCCAAGAGGACACCTAAAACTCCCTCCAGTAACCTAGCCGTGTATCTTGGCCATTGGATGACTGCACGAGGAAGGCGGGGCTTCTACACTTGCCGCGGGCTGTGATGACTCGGGGAGGAGCCTAAAGATGGGCCTGGTGGATGGGCGGGGCTTGGAAAAGGCGGGACTTTTGAAGCCTCTGAGTTTCACGCTCTGCAAGAGCAGTAAGATTTGAATATAAGGGAGCAGGAGGATACAAAGATGTAGTCTCTTAATCATAGCTGTGTCGCAACGGATGTTAATTGAATCAATAAACAACCAATTAATTTAATACACGAGGAAACAGAGGCCAAGGTTAAGTGGCAGAGTCTGGAATAAAATTCAAATTTTCAAATTTGTAAATCGTGAATTACTACAGTCCTGACCCTAGATTCTGTTTAGTTCATTCTCTCATTTATGCATTATTTATTTCATTCATTTATGCACAAATATTTTTGGAGCACCTATTTGCACCTGACCCTATTTTAGACACCTGAGAAGCATCAGTGAACAAAACAAGCAAAGATCCTTGCCCTCATTAAGCTTACGTTCTAGTAGGGGAAGACATAAGTAAATTATACAGTACCTAGAGCAGTGGTTCTCAACCTTGGCTGCACATTAGAATCACCTGGGAATCTTTTTTAAAATCCTGATTTCTGGACCTCATCCTCCGGAAATTCTGTTTCTTTGTTTACTAATGTTGTGGCCCCCACCCCCTAACAAAGAAACAGAATTTCCCGGAGAATGAGGCCCAGAAATCAGGATTTTAAAAGATTCCCAGGTGATTCTAATGTGCAGCCAAGGTTGAGAACCACTGACCTAGAGGAAATAAGAAAAAGCAAGTAGGAGGAATAAGAAGCTCTGGGGGATGAAGGCAGGTTGCAATTTAAAATATTCCAGAAGCTGACTTACCATGAAACTAATGAAACATGAGCTTTGAGACACTTCACTTGCAAAGGCTCATTCCAAAGCCTTGAAGAAAAATGGTCATATGGTTTTGTACAACTTTCAAAGCAAGATATTTGAATTGGTTGAGTCCTGTTTCTTTGCTTTCCAACTTCCCCTCCATCATACTTTCCCTCATGTTGGAGGAGCAAAGAACATTTTGAGTCAGAGATACATTTAGTTTGTGTCTACTGGGTATATGTATGTGGTTCATGGTCATTTCCTGACACCCTGGTGTAGGAATGGCTTCTAAGAATACTGCCACCCACTGTGCCAACTCACCTGATACCCTGGCAGGAAGTTGCACTAGACAGGTGGTTTCCTGATACAAGGGTACCTTACAGCACCTGGCCTTGGAAATATGTGGATAATAAAGGAGAAACAAGGCTTTAAATGTATGGATCCAGAAGCTAATCTGTGTAAAATTCTTTCAAACATCACATGTATAAAATCAAAAGTGGGGCAGCCTGGCCAGTGCTACTCAGTGGTTGAGTGTCAAACAAAGAGGTCACTGTTAGATTCCTGGTTGGGGCACATGCCTGGGTTTGGGGCTTGATCCCCAGTAGGAGGCATGCAGGAGACAGCCGATCAGTGATTCTCTCTCATCACTGATATTTCTGTATCTCTTTTCCTCTCCCTTCCTCTCTGAAATCAATAAAAATATTTTTTAATTGGAAGGTTCAGTTCTCTTCAGTCCATCAGAATAATACAGCCATAGTTAAAGTTAACACAAACAGTTGCTTGAATTATTATAGGTGGTCCTGAAGATGTTTAGATGTGTTCAGATTCTGGATATATTTTGAAGATAGAGTCTTCAGGATTTTTGAAAGATGGATATAGGCTATGAGAGAAAAGAAAGTTAGTTAAGGCTGACTCCAGGGTTTTTAGCCTGACAACTAGAAGGATAAAGTCCTCCTCAGCTGAGACACAGAAAGCTATAGGTGGAGTAGGTTTGTGGGAGAAAGTAAGAGTTCACGTCACTGTGACTAAAAATCCTTGGCCCTAGGTTTTACCAGCCCAGTGTCCTCAGGCCACATCCTTTGGGCTGCCTACACGCTCCTGCGTAGGCTGAGCACTGCGTGAGGAGTGATGCAGAAAGACATAGGATGGAAATCCCCGAGTGCTGTCCAATCTGGGATAGTTAATTAACTTCCATGAACCCTTTTCCTCATCCATAAACTAAAAACTATTTTGGTGATAGCCATTTTGGAAGGTAATTTGGCAGTTTCTTATAAAACTAAGCATACTCTTGCCATACTATCCAGCAGTCATGCTCCTTGGTATTTACCCAGAGTTTGTGGAAAACTTATGTCCACAAACCTGCACACAATGTTAATATAAGCTCTCTTCATAACTGTCAAAACTTCGAAGCAACAAGATGTCCTTGAGTAGGCAAATGAATAAATTATGGAATATTCCATTGTCAACAAGACCATGGAAAATTATTCAGTGCTAAAAAGAAATGAGCCATCAAGACATGAAAAAATATGAAGGAACCTTAAAAGTATATTATTACATAAAAGAAGCTGATTTTAAAGGCTACATACTGTATGATTCCAACTACATGACATTCTGGAAGAGGCAAAACTATGGAGACCTTAAAAATGTCAGTGGTTACCTGGGGTTAGTGGAAGAGATGAGTAGGCAGGGTCCAGAGGACTTTTAGGCCAGTGAAACTACTCTGGGTGGCGCTGTAATGGTGGAAACATGGCATTATACATTTGTCAAACCTATAGAATCTACAACACCGAGAGTGGGCCTAATGTACACTATGGGTTATAATAATGTGTTAATGTAGGTCCATCAACTATAACAAATGTAGCACTCTGGTGGGGGATATTGAGAATAAGAAGGCTGGTGGTTTATGGGAAATCACTTTCCACTCAATTTTTCTGTGAGCCTAAAACTGCTCTAAAAAAAAAAGATTATTTTAAATAAAAAATAAAAAACAATATTGGTAATATCTGGCCTGTTTGTTATAACAACCACAGATAGACTGGTCCCACAAGTCAAAGTAGGGGCTAATAGTGGTCAGGCAATAGATGAAGTCTTAGCTCATGCCTGACTCTCAGGGGCCAGTTGGTTCAAGGACCCACCTGTGGTTCTTTCCTCAGGTCTTGGATACCTATATTATAAAAGGCCAGTGGCTGTAACTCCGTAATGGTGTAACAACCAAACGACTGGTCACCAGGAGATGCATTGATAGGTCTTGAGGCACAGTGGGTCTGTCTCACAGCGCAGCAGGTCTGGGGTCCCCCGGTACAGTGGGGGTCTGGGTCTCGCGCGATTTCGCGCACTGGGCCTCTATTACTAGTATATTTGGAATAGATATACTTGTCACTCTCAGAATCCCCACATTCTCTCTCTCTTCCATAAGTGAGCACCATTACGGTAGGAAGAGCTAACTAGAAGCCCATACAGTGCCCCCTCCCTACCAAGATAGGAAACCAGAAGCTATAACCCATCCCTGGGGGGGTGGAGGGGGGATGACCAAGAAATGACTTCTCAATGTTACACAATTAGCTGAAGTGGCAAAAACACACACACACACACACACACACACACACACACACACACAAAACCACTTAAATTGTTGGACTAGGCTTTAAGGAAAATTACATTTAAAATAATGGTCAGATATTTAAATCTTGTCAACCCAAAGTAAAGTAGAGAATTTGTCCCATGTTTCAAACAAAATAATCTCTGTTTCAGTCGTGGGTGATTTGAGAGCCTGAATCACCCGGCTATTGGCCAATTTCTCTATTTAGAAGCATAAGATATAACACTTCAAAGGGATCCAGAATCCATCTGGGTCAAATTTCTACCCGTGGCTGGCATCTCCTCTGAAAGATTGTACGAACATAAAGCCTCTGTTGAAACATTATTGAACAGCTCCTACATTCTCTAGCAAAAATAGAGCAGGGGACAACCACTTACTGAAAATTATGCTCACACTGTTTAACACTAGTCCCTTAAAAACCAGAAAAGGAGCTCATTTTATGAAGAAAAAAAGCAGAAGCTGTGACCAGCAGCCAGCCATCCTTCCAACCTCATGCCCCTGGCCCCAGGGCAGGGTCCTCCCTGAGCACCCACACATTCCCTCCGCATGATTGGCTGTGACAGGTGTGATCTTGGAGATTTCTTGTGGATCAATTATTGATGCTCCTGGGCCCCCAGTTTTGTCTGTTTGACTTGCTCTTGCAAAGGAAGTCATTACAGTCAAGTCTTAAAGGACCACCAAGCACCCCAAGAATCTCCAGGCCCATCCTTGACAGGGGCTCAGCCTTTCTGTCTCTGTTCTCAGCTCCTCATTTCTCCTTCCCAAGTAGAGCTGTGACATCAAACACAGAGTCTCAGCTCCCATTGGCCTGTTTCCTCCAAAGACCTAGAATCAGAAACATTAATTGGCTAATGATTAATATTGGCTCTATTGCCAACATCTGGGGAGATCCAGCTAGTACCAGAAATCAAGCATCCCTAGGTCTTTATCATTACACAGCTGTCTTTGATTTATTGTGTATCTTAAGCCAAAACATAGTATTGCTTATTTCTCTTTCTCCATGGAGAAATAAGCATATTAATTTTCCATATGAAATCCTCTAAATTAATTTTCCATATGAAATCACCATGCACTCTCTCTTTATAATTCCCAGACCCCCTCGAGGCCCTTGAGTGAGATAATCAGGAATAGATCTTTAAGAAATCTCCCATAGGACAAGTGACTCTCTTATTTACTAACTAAATTGCTCCGTTGAGCACTAGGAATCCAGAGGTGCATAAGACACAGCTCTTAGATCCAGTTGAAGCTGCGAACATGAAGACATGATGACCATACAGTGTAACAGGTGAACTGGGTCGGCGATGATGAAAAGGATGCACTCTGGTCTAGAAACCCCTTATCACATCTGGGTAGCTTTTATGAGTAGGGTGAGGAACTGCTCAGAGGCAATACCAGCTAACATGTTTTTAAATATGTTTTCTTTATTTGATTTTTAGAAAGTGAAGAATAGAGAAGGAGAAGAAAGAGAGAGATTGGTTACATCCTGCACAAACCCCTAGCGGGGATGGAGCCTGCAACCTGGGTATGTGCCCTGACCAGGAATCGAACTGTCGACCTTTTGGTGCACAGAATGACCTCAACCCACTGAGCCTCCACACTGGCCAGGGCACCAGCAAACATTTTGCATGCTTATTTTGTATTAGTTAAGTGCTCTTTTAGCTTTTTTATCAATTTCAATCTTACAAAGTATCTATTTTATAGACAATAAAAAATAAGTCTCAGAGATGATGAGTCACTTGTCCAACGTCACAGAGCGAAAAGATGACAGAGTCAGAACTTGAATCCAGCTCGTGAAACCCAATATCACATTCTCATTTGCTACACCACAGTCGCTCCTCGGTTCTTTTCTGCCCTTTGAAACCCCCTGGACTGTGTGAGCAGACACCGGTTCAGGTGGGACTTTCAACTTCTGGTTTCTAAGTTCAAGTTGTTGCCTGCAGACTGATGATGTTGGAAGACAACATCAGCCCAAATATGGACACTGCAGAGTCCCGGGGATCCCGGTGCACTTGTGCCTGATGGGGAGAGGTAGGACTCATTCTTAAACGAAGCACAAACAGGATTGGTGACATGGGATTTGGTTGGTCCTGGTAAGAACATGCGGACCTGACTGGCTGGGTAGGAATAAGTCGCATCGTCTCAGATCTGAGTCAGCAGCACCTGGCTAATGGTGCCAGACACCAGCTTTCTGAGTCACTCTGCCAGGGTGGAAATTAGGGCTGCCTCTCCCTCCTCCTGAATCTGTCTCCCAGTCTGCTGCCTAAGTGCTCTTGTCAAAATAAGCCATTTCTCCAACTACCACCCTCTTCTATCTCAGCTGACTCTTACCTCCCTTTGCCTTGCAGTTGTTACAAGTACAAGCAGCCACAAGGAGTTTTATGCTAAGAAAAGTGTCAAGAATAGGAGTGGGGAGGGAGGAGGGGGGAGGGGGGAGGAGAGAAAGAGAAAGAGAGAGGAAGGAGGAGGAGGGAGGAAGGGGGAGGGGGAGGGGGCGGAAAAGGGAAGGGAAGGGGAGGAGAAAGGATGACATTCATTAATCAAAGATGCTCCTGTTGATGTATGTCCCATGCTATGTGACTGTCATGAGACAGTCAATAGCTTTTAAACTTTAGCTTCAAAGTTTAACTAAATGTTCTATTTAAAAAAAAAAAAAGCTAAGGAGACATTTTCTTACATTTGCTACACGGTGTGACTCAACACTTTCTTCAAGGTCTGACAGACCCAGGAAGGAGCCCCCTGTGGTGCTGGGTTTCCTGGAACCAGACTCAGGAGATCTGGGCTGTCCTCCTGGCTGTGCCCGCACATAGCTGTGTCACCATCTTTTTCCTTGGGCCTCAGCTTCCTCATTTGTCGGAAACGAAGTTGTGACCTGGAATGTTCTGGGTCAAGTATAAATTTTACAATCATGGCAAACATGTAACAATGTTTCTCTATGACTTAGAAAAGTCACATTAAAGCCCCTTTCTGCCTGGTTTGCAGCAACTGAATATAGTCAATTCGCTTGAAAACTGGGTCAACTTGAGATTATTTAAGAACTCTCTTTCTCCTCCCTCCCCTCTCCAGATGGCCACTGAGTTCAGGGAGGCCTATCCTGACCTTCACAGGCCATGTTTGCATCTGCTTCTCCCTCTTGATCTGTCTCACTCACTCAGGTTCCAGCATCCTTGGAGAGGGAGCCTCTCTTACCTGGTCCTTAGAGGTGTCCTCTCCCTCTGCTCCGTCATGGGCTCCATCACCGTCCTCACTGTGGTGCCTGAGTCCTGTCACGGCCTCCGGACTGCATATCGCCTGCATCGCTCGCAGTCTAACCTCAATCCCAGGCTTCTGTGGGCCTACCCAGAAGTGGTCCTTTCTCGGCTAACTTCCTGGGTGTATCAGATGCCTGGGTGAGTTTTGATCCTGTCACTCCATATTGTTTGGCCTTAAAACCCTCCACTCAGGGGACACTGGCAAGGCGCTCAGGTCCAGTTGATGCACTTCTGCTCTGGAATGGTCACTCTTAGAAAGAGCGTGCATCTTTATACCTGGCTCCGCCCTCAGGACTCAGCTGGAAGGGTGGAGGGATGCAAGGCAACCCTTATAACCTCTTCTGAGTCCCTCTATCTGAACTCTCCATACCCTGGCTTAGTTTTGAAGGGGGGGAGGTCAAAGAAAAATTGCTTATGCTAGATAGTGTCCTCCTTCACATCTTTTTAAAAAATAATGTGCAACAACACTCATGAGAAATCTTTTAAAATATTTCTAATTGATTTTAGAGAGAGAGGAAGGGAGAGGGAGAAATAGAAACATCGATTAGAGAGAAACATCCATTGGCTGCCTCCTGCAAACTCCCTACTGGGAATTGAGCCCACAATACAGGCATGTGCTCTGACCAGGAATCAAACCTCTGGTGCCGGGGACCAACTGAGCTACACCGGCCGGGCCCCTTTCATATCTCTTTGGTTGTACATCTGAATGGTACCTTTGATCTTAGGAATCAAGAATTCACCGCCTTAGTCTTACACTCTGAAGTGACCCCTTGCCCCCAAAGTGGGTAACTCATGTTTGGGTGTCTACGCTGGTGCAAGAACAGAATCTTGGAGTACAAAGGGAGAGATTTAAATGTAAGACATGGAGAGGCAGAACAAAGCTATTAATATACATAAGACCATTCTAGGGCTGAATGAGTTGACCCTGCTAAATGTGAATCTAAGATTAAAATCAAAGCTCTGCTGTTCTTAAAGAAAGTCATTAAAATGCATATATTCATTGAATTCCTACTACTTGCATTGTCCTAGCACCTGGGAATTCAACAGTGCACAAAACAGATAGGGCTCTTGCTTGCATGACATTTTATTCTAGTGGGAAGAGAGACAATAAGCAAATAAACAAATAAATAATTAGGATAAGTTTAGAAATTATTAATGTTATTTATAAAGATGAGGAGCCAGCCGTACCACCTAAATCTTGGGAAGACTTAGAATCTGAATCCATGTCTACTCTCTGGGGCAGGGCAGCTGTGGGTCCTGAGACTCCACAGTGGGTCCTGGGAGACAGGACAGGACAGGACAGGACAGCATAGACCGAGTCTGGAGCCCTGATGGTAGAGGACAGAGCTGTGGAACCGGCAAGCTCTCAGCTTTGGGGCCGACATGTAGGACAGGGTATGGAGACAGAAAGAACGCCAGGGGAGAGTGGGGAGCAGCCCCCATGTCCCAACAGGATGCTGATCGCAGTCACAGTTCCCAGCAGAGATGCCCAAGCATGCTGGGCCGACCCAGTGCCGTCCCCATGACCTCGACGGTCCAGTCCAGGGGTGGGCACCTGACGCAGCTTGCCCAGAGAGCCTGTCCCTCAGTGCCTGCGGCTGCCTGCAGTCATGCATCCTCCAGGTGCCAGAGGAGAAGGGACAGTGTGTTTGCAGAAAGAGGGAGAGGAAGGCCTGTCAGGATACACAGAGCAGACAGAGAGGAGGACGGGAGGAGCCCTGACCTCGCTGTCCCATGTTCCAGAGGTTCCAGGTGTGACCCCATTTCTGTCCTGAAGACCATCAGACCCCTGGTGTCTTATAATAAAGTCCCCTTCTGGTTTAAGCTGAGAAAACTAGGTTTTTGTCACTGGCTACCAAAATAGTCTTCGCAGGTTCAGAACACTCTTACAGTGTAAAGGTAGGCTCGAACGGAAACGGTGGGAATGACAGGGATGCCGGCTTCAGAAACAGAGGAAATCCACGGGCTGTACACCTTCGGCTCCTCCCTCCCTGGCCCTCCTCCCCACAGAGGCGGCTGCAGCCAGGGAGAAGCGGAGCCTAGCTGCTGCCTGAGTAGGACGTGCTCAAGTGCCAGTTCACTGAGCTGGTACACTGGCCGCAGACAGATGCTACACGAATATCCCTTCACTTCATTAGCAATTTTGCATTTGCCAAAATATGTCTTTGCCAGAAGTGCCAGCCCATCAGGGTTTTGTGTTTGTTAAAATGGAACAAGGCCCCAGGGCGTCCGGGAGAGGGTCACAGGCCACCTGGCAGATGGCTGCTTCAATCCCCACGGCAGGCAGGAAACACAGTGAGTCCACAAAGCTGGGGCTGCGGGGGCCTCCGAGCCCCTCCCTGTGGGCACTGGGCTGGGTCGCCACAGTGATCGCTCTTTATTGGTGAGTGCCAGCCCTGAGGGCTCGGGAAGTCTCCCTAACACCCTGGGTGGGTGCTACTCACTCTCCCGCTCCAGCCCCCCCCCCCCTTCTCCTCCCTGCCCCACCCTTCCTCCGGCCCTCTAGGCCTGGGGCGACCTAGAGGTGCAGATGATGGGAAAGCACAGGCATTTTCCTTGCCCAGCGAGGCCCTGGTCAGCAAAATATAATGAGCATCTAACTACTTAGAAAGTCAATTGGAAGGACTTCCATTCTAATTACTATGGCAAACTAGATATTGAGAGAGAGAGAGAGAGAGAGAGAGAGAGAGAGAGAGAGAGAGAGATCAATACAGCATTACAGCATGCTGGACTTTTTTTTTTCTTTTTAATTTAAAGCACAGTTGAACTGTCAGGAAAGTAAAAGAATTCCTCAGAGACCAGAAATGACAATAAAGCTTGAACTCAGAGGACAGGCAAGACTATTGGTCATAGTTTTTGATCCCAAGTATACTTTTCCAGGGTGCAGGCTGGGCTGAGGGACCCCTCAAGTGCACAAATTTTGTTTAAAAAAACACAATCTCATTCAAATACATAGTGAGCACATGTCAGAATTTTATGTAACTCATTAATGAGAGAACCAGCGGAATGACAAAGGCAGTTTAAGGAAAGATACCAGAAATTCTATTAGATAGATAGATAGATAGATAGATAGATAGATAGAAAAATTGTTTGATTATGAATTTTCTGAAATTTCTGAATTTTATTTTTAAAATGGCTTAATGTTCTACAGGGTGAAAAAAAGTTATAGATTTTGGAACTGTCTCCTCATTTGCATTTCATCAGCAATTAGCTTCTACAAACTACTATCTAACTTTCTATAATGTAAGGTTTCTAGTCACTAACCAATAGGAAACAAAGTCACATGACCTTGAGGAAGTTTGTTTGAGAGTCCCCCCAAATGACAATGAAGTTAGGCCTTTTTACTGGTGGGCTTGTCATATCATACAAAATGACACTGATTCTCTAACATATCTTAAACTGCATGTCCTGCCGTTGACAAGGAATGGGGTAGAAGTCACTAGAAAATCCTCTCCTATTCTAATGTAGTAACCTCCCCCTTAGACCCTGCCCTGCATCTACTGACGGCCTTGGAGCATCTTCCTCTGAATAACGGAAGATGACCTGTACTTGAAGCAAGGATCTAGACCCACCCATGCTTACATACAGATGGCCAATCCTGTATAGTAAAAGACTAATATGCAAATCAACCGAACGGCGGAACAACCGATCACTATGACATGCACTGACCACCAGGGGGCAAACGCTCAGTGCAGGAGCTGTCCCCTGGTGGTCAGTGTGCTCCTACAGGGGGAGTGCCGCTCAGCCAGAAGCCAGGCTCATGGCTGGTGAGCACAGCAGCAGTGACAGGAGCCTCTCCTGCCTCCGTGACAGCACTAAGTATGTCTGACTGCCGTCAGTTGAACATCCCCCAAGGGCTCCAAGCTGCTAGAGGGCGCAGGCTGGGCTGAGGGACCCTCACCCCCAAGTGCACAAATTTTGTGCACCAGTCCTCTAGTAGACATATAAAAAGATGCTCAATGTCACTAATCATCGGAGAGATGCAAATCAAAACCACAATGAGATATAACCTCACATCTGTCAGAATGGCTATCATCAATAATCAATAAGTAACAAGTGCTGGCAAGGATATGGAGAAAAGGGAACTCTAGTATACTGCCGATAGGAATGCAGACTGGTGCAGCCACTATGGAAAACAGTATGGAGTTTCCTCATAAAACTAAAAATGGAACTGCCTTTTGACCCAGTGACCCCACTTCTGGGAATATATCCTAAGAATCCCAAAACACTAATTTGAAAGACTATATGCACTCCTATGTTCATTGTAGTGTTATTTACAATAGCCAAGATCTGGAAACAGCCCAAGTTCCCATTGGTAGATGAGTAGATAAAAAAGCTGTGGTATGCCCTAGCCGACTTGGCTCAGTGGATAGAGTGTCAGCCTGAGGACTGAAGGGTCCCAGGTTCGATTCCGGCCAAGGGCACATGTCTGGGTTGCGGGCTCAATCCCCAGTGGGGGGCATGCAGGAGGCAGCCGATCAATGATTCTCTCTCATCGTTGATGTTTCCATCTCTCTCTCCTTCTCCCTTCCTCTCTGAAATCAATAAAGATATATATAGTTTTTAAAAAGCTGTGGTACATTTACACAATGAAATACTACACAGCCATAATAAAGGAAGGACATCTTACTTTTTGAGACAGCATGGATGGACCTGGAGAGTATTATGCTAAGTGAAATAAGCCAGTTGGAGAAAGACAAGTACCATATGATCTCACTTATATGTGGAATCTAATAAACAAAATAAACTGATGAACAAAATAGAAACAGACACATAGATACATGGAACAGACTGATAGTTGTCAGAGGGGAGAGGAAGTAGGGACTGGATGAAAGAAGGGGAAGGGATTAGCCAAAAAACATATGTACATAACACGTAGATACAGACAGCAGTGTGGTGATAGCCTGAGGGGAAAGGGTGTGGGGTCTGGGCAGAGGTGGGCAAGGGGTGGTGAATGGGGACAGAAAGAGAATTTGCTTGAGGTGATGGGTGCACGATGTCGCATGCAGATGATGTTTTCTTGCAAACCAATGTCATGCGAATAAATTCAATTAAAAAAATAAGTAAAATAAACCCACCCATGCTCTCAGCAAGTGATGAGCAGGTCTTCCCGGGGGCCTCTGATCAGCGGAACTTCATTTTCAGGGGGAAAGAATGTATTTCCCATCACTTTATTTGCCCTGCTGGTTAGAGGCCTTTGTGCTGAAACGGTCTTCTAGCTATTTATCTAGCAAATAAAGCAATCCTGTCCCAGGTCTGTCTGTCTTCATGAGCCTGCCGAAGTGCTGTTAGCAGACGCGTGTTCCTGAATTGAAGCGTGGAGGTTAATCGGGACCAACGTTTGCAAACAGCTGAGTCCAGCTGGTGAAAAGCAGGGACGAAACCATATTTGCAATTACCTGTTCGTCCAGAACCCCCGTGGGTGTCTCTGGAGAGCACTTGTTTAGAAGACGCTCCCCAGGCACCGGCTGCACTTCTTGGCATCTGCCCCCAAACTTGGCAGCCACTGTGTATCTTTTCCCTGCCTCTCCTCGCCTCCTCTGCGGGGAAAACAGAAGGTGCGGAAAACAAAGCCTTGAGGGTCAATGAGCTCAGCGCTCCTCTCCCCATTCCCAGGGCTTCCTCTGAAACACTCAGTCACATTTTTGAATGTGCTGTTTAGGACTGTCTTCCCTGCCCAGCAGGCTGATGGCTCGCCTTGTCCTCAGAGTGAGAGGCAGGGACATTGGAGTGGGCCTGGGTTTGCTGCCTGGCTCTACCGATAGGAGGTGTACTGCTCTGCTAAGGCAACCCTACCCAGGCTCCACGAACTGGGGGCTTACCCAACAGACATTTATTGTCTCAAGTTCTGGAGGCTAGAAATCCAAGACCAAAGTGTTGGCAGCATTGGCTCCTTCTGAGGGCTGTGAGGAGAATCCGGGCCTTCCTCCTGAATCCCGGCGGTGTGCTGGCCATCTTTGCTGTTCGTTCCTTGGTTCCTGCTGCGTCACCCTGAGCTCCGCCTTCTTCTCCTGGTGTTCTCCCTGAGTGTCTCTGTCCAAATGTTCCCTTTTTATAAGGAAACCAATCCTATTGGATTTGGGGACCACTCAAGTTCAGTATGACTTCATCTTAACTAATTACATATCTGACGTCCAAACAGTCACATTCTGAAGTCCTGGGTTTAGGGCTTCAACACATGAAATTTGGGGGACACGACTTAGCCCATAACAGCAGGTGAGTAACTCCAACAAGTCTCTCAACCTCTTAGATCCTCGACTTTTTATCTCTAAAATCAGGAGAATATGCTTACCTTGCAGGGAATTAGCACAGTACCTGGCACACAAAAGATGTCAGAGATTTATTTGAATAATCTCAGGACTCCAATGTCTTACATGATTGCAACGAGGTCAGTTTGGCCTTTAATGGTTTTATCTATTGGGTTCCGTTTCTGTTTAGAGAAAAAGATCTGCTTTAAAACACAAAAACCCACTGATGTAAGCCAAGCAGCACACAATACGGTAAAGAGTCCTCACAAAGATCAGAAGCACCTGGTCCAACTCCACATGGGCAGGAACTAACCAGCAGGGAGCCCTGAGCTCCAGTGCGCTCAGATGAGAAATGGGAAAACCACCCGCAAGCAAAATGACTTACACAAAAGCCCTCAATGAGACATACGCTGTGAGGAAGAACGAAGCATGCTGTCTGGCCACATTCTACCGTGAGAAATAGGAGAGGGATTCAGTTTATGTTCACACCAGTTCTCTCCTATTTGTCAACTCCGCGCGTTATTGATCCCAACACTCATCACCTCCATTGTTTCATGCTGATGTACAGGGGAGGGATCGACCTGAGGTGCCTGTCGCACTCATTATACCTCATGTTACCTAGAAATCAATAGATATGTTTCAGGAAAGATCACAAGTCTTCAGAGTCTGCCCCACACCAATAAACCATGCCGAGTTCTGGGGCCCACTGTTCAATTCGGCCTTAAGTATCAGGAAAAGTGAGAGCAGGGGACTGAGCCAAAGAGAGGGATCGATGCCAAGAGAAGTCAGGATCCCAAACACAAGGCTTTGCCACTTATTGTTCATCCATGGGTTCCGGGGGCTGTTAGATTCATGACCCCCCAGTGATTCAAACTTCTTCCTGCCCAGAGCATCCATGTAACCCAACGACCCTCCAGGGAGCCAGGGAGAAGAATTCCAAGGCTAACACTATTTAAGTACATTATTTCGCTCCGCCAACCCAGTTATGTAAATCAGATGTCTTCTTCAATGATGCCCGAGGTGAGGCAGGACCTACAAGAGGTTTGGGAAGGAGCCGAGGCAGATCCAGTCTTCCGGGGCCCATTGAGCGGTCGGCTGTCAGAGGCACATGCTTGCAGGAGAGATCAGCCAGGTTTCAAATACCACCTTAGGCCTTCAGCATCAGCACAACTTCAGCAGGTGTCTCTACCCATTTTACCCACCTTCAATCCATGGGGTTTCTTATTTACATGCACACGAGCCCAGCTGGCCCTTGCCCTGGGTTTTTCTCAGATTTGGGGTCTTGCCATTTCTTTGCTCAGATTTCACCACTGACTACTGACACGTCCATCCTGACCAAGGCCCTTCCCCACCTGGTTTACTCTCCTGCAACCTGTCCACCACGTGTGGCCTCAGCACTGGTGCCTGGCCCTGGCATCAATATTCTGGTCAGTGTGTGGATTCTAGACCAACTCCTTCCTGAGCAACGGGGTGACCCAAAGCCTGTTAATAACCAGGACTCCCCGGGAAGGAGGGGAGACCAAGCACAAGGTTGAGACAGAACCCAGCGAAGAACACGGACTTTAGACAGGAGGGTAGGGCAGTCGGGGGTTGAAACGCAATAGGAATCGTGGGTAAGGGGGAGGCCAGCCAGGCTGCCCTGAGGATGCGGGACAAGCAGGCGAGGAAACCAGGGAGGAGCCGCCCACACTCCACACACAGGGCATCATGAGCACTGCTGTTGACCAAATGACCCCGGAAATGAAAAACAAGAAGACCTTGACCCTCAGGCAAATGTCTAGCCCATCAGAGGAACATTCCAGAGCTCTTTCTCAGGGAAGGGTTAAGACAATGGGGATCGGAGGTGCATAACTGCACCCGCTGGGACGTGAAGACAGGGCGAAGGTGGGGATGAAGGAGGTGTGAACAGCAGCCTTCACTTTGGTTCTCCCCCACCCCCACCCCCCCATTCTTTAGCACTCAGCCAGGCCACATGGGTGTGTTGGTAGCAGCCTCATGCATGAAGTGAGCCCTCAGCCATCTCGGGGTCCCAGCCACTCCCACATCATCTTTGGCCCCCACAGCTCTTAGGTTGGCTATTTAGAAAGGGACATTGCCAGGAAGTGCCAATGGTGAGAACTGTGCAAAGAGCCCCTGAGACAGGAGGGCAGGACAAGCCAAGGGAAATATCATTACCCCTGAGAAACAGGACACTATCCACCCTCCCATCTGAAAACACCAGCCAGACACAGCGTGCCCAGGACAGCGTGCCCTTACTCTCCACGCTGCCTTCCAGGCAGAGTCCCCTTGGCCTTCGCAGTTGGGCTTGTCCATACCGGCTGCCCCACAGGGCCCTCTGCTCTTCCACCCCCCAGGCCTAACCGGCCGTTGGGCTGTAGCCACCCCACAGTTTAGAGGACCATCCAAACATTAGGTGTCAGAAATCTGCCTACGACACAGCAGAGGCTGTGGGCCCCATAAGAGCTTCCTCTGCAGGGCCCTGCTGCCACCTGCCCCTGGGTAGCTCAGGCCTGGCTGGGCCCTGACACACAGGGCGAGGAGCGCAGCGCCCTCCTCCGTGTCTGAGCAGACAGTGGAGCGGGAGGGAGCGTGGGAAAGC
Organism: Myotis lucifugus; assembly: GCF_000147115.1. Taxonomy (NCBI): domain Eukaryota; kingdom Metazoa; phylum Chordata; class Mammalia; order Chiroptera; family Vespertilionidae; genus Myotis; species Myotis lucifugus. Next base: position 3,258,364 of record NW_005871084.1, on the reverse strand, counting down.
AAATCCACACACGGCAGCTGTTTCCGCCTCCTGTTTCCAATTGCACTGCACAAAAAACAGACGTGGTGGATGCAATGTGCTCGGTTCCCGGGCCAAGGCTGGCGGCGGCTGGCGGAGTGAAGGGGACGGTGTTCTGTTGGGCAACTTTGCATTTTCATCTCTTACATGGAAGCTCTCTCTTGGACGGTGGTTTCACCTTTTTTTAAAAAAAGGTTTCTTACGTGCACCACCTCTTTCACCATCTCAGGGAGCCTCTGGAAATGCCTTGTTAGAAACATCGAGGCTGAAGGGTGTTACACATGGAACGGTGGCCCTTCCCCCACACAATGCCTATGTTCAGGTTCTTACCCAGGACCTCCAAGTGTGGACTCATTTGGAAAAGGCTCCTCACAAAAATAACTAATTAAGGGGAAGTCACAGTGGAGTTGGGTGGGCCCCTAACCCAACAGGACTGGTGTCATCAAAAGGAGACACTCGCACACAGAGCCGCACACAGGAAGAACATGTGGAGATGAAGGCAGAGATCAGAGGTGCAGCAGACGCCCAGGGACGCCAGAGATGGCCGGCCAGCCAACCTCGCGAACCCAGGGGGTGTGAGCCGGCTGGACGGCCAGAGAAACGCTGGGCCAGAGTCTCTCACAGTCTCAGAAGGAAGAGTCTCCCAACACCTGGTCTAGGACTTCCAGCCTCCAGAACCCTAAGAGAACAAGTGCCTGTGGTTTAAGGCCCCCACCCCCCATTTTGTGGTGGTTTGCCACAGCAGCCACACAAAATTAATACGAATGGCATGGACTTATGTAAGGAAGTTAAAGGTCTAGTTGAAGGAAACTGTCCAGCACCACTGAGAAGAGGCAAGAGCATGCAATTCAGGGAGGAGAAATATTCCTGAAATGTATTCTCTCACCAGAGAAACAAGATAGGCATTCAGGGCTCAAGGCGTGGGGCTGTAATCTAATTCCGATCCTTTTTCAAAAATAGCATCATTAACACGGTGAGCGCAGCTCTCACAGTTCTGGTTCCCAGCTCCTCCCTGCATGCGGGCTAATCCCCTGGCCGGAGGACCAATGGTCGGATGACCCAGAGCAGCCCTCTGGGGTCAGGGAGCGTCCCCGGGCCTGCTGGGTGGCAGGCTTTCCTCATTCCCACTCTCTTTTGAGACATTTGCAGGGAAGAGAGAGTTTAAGTGCATTTAGCATGTCCACCGGCTGGACAAGCCCCAGGGGTCTGGTCACCCACTGGTCACTGGCACTGAACCCTCTAGAGCTCACTGCAGGAGGAGGTAAGTGAGGGCGATGTTCCTGAAGCAAAGGGGCAGGTATCAAGTGGAATGGAGCTGCCCCATAGGCCACGGCCTCTGTTCTCCATTGCAACGCTCCCTGGAGCATCTTTGCTCTCAGAACCTCTAATTCACTGCCCCGAGGACTGCCTTCCGTTCTTTGTTTGAGTCCTGATGAAGGCCCAGGAACAGCTGGACTTGGCTCAAACCCTTCCCTGTCAGCTACTAGCTGTGTGACCTTGGCCAAGTTACTTAACCTCTCTGAGTCTTGCTTTCCTCAACTACATTATGACAATAGTAGTAGTGACTTTGGGTTGGGTTATGTAAAATAAACCATCTAAAGTATTGGCCCATCTTCAGGTACATGGTAGGTCCTCAATCCATGTTACTTTCTTAAAAGGCTCACTTCCATACCTGATAAACATACTACCCTGTTTCTCTCCCCTCTGGGAAACAGCTTCCACTTTGCTTAACCAAACCCACCCTCCCCGTTCTCAGCAGCAAGCAAAACTGCGCTTGTCATGATGGACCAGAGCAGACCACATTAGATATCGATGACACCCATTTCTACTGGTGGGATGGGATTAAATCGTGCTTTCCTCTCCCACCTCTAAGGTACAGTGCAGGTCCCCACAGATCTGCAGATGAGGGAATTGGGTAGCTTATTCCCCTGCATGTGCAGAGAGCATTTTCAAATGTTAACAAGACATGGCAGAGAAGTACTGTGAGCAAGCTGCATGGCTGGAGAAACACTGGGAAATTGTATTCTTCCAAGGCTAGTTTGCATCTGAATTTGGGAGGACCAGAGTAACAGAACAGATGAAATCAGTGTTGCTGAATTCATAAGCAGTCCAAGTACCTCTGCCCACACAGCCAGCTGTCAGGCCCACTCTGCCTGGATTACATGCAACAGACACGCCTGTCTCACATTGTGGGTGGGACAAAAGTAAGCTTATCGTTGTTCATATGGAAAATAATACAATAATTGATAAATAAGAATACAAGAATAAACCCTGTTTTTCACATACTCACATCTGTAAACCTACTTTGCCCACCTTGTATATTGGCTCATAAGTTACATAAATAGATGTGCATAACCCATGGACACAGGTGAAGGCCTGGGCAGGGGCAGGAGCAGGGTGGAGGGGGGGTCAGTGGGGGAAAAGGGAGACATGTGTAATACTTCCAACAATAAAAATAAAATTTTAAAAAAAATTTAAATAAATAAATAGATGTGGATTTCTTGTCAACTATATTAAAGGACTTTTTTAGATGTCAACTTTAATTGAATTTTCTTATATGCATGCCATTAATGAGGGATTTCTTTCTTTTTTTATGTGAACTCATAGGCATATTTTTCATCTACCAAAGGAAACATTTTTTCTACCATATGCTTTCACAATTATCTTTTTTTTTCTAGTGTCAAAGTCAACAACTGAAGTGTGGATATATTAAGACACGAAGTGATAAAATTACTCCAGATGCCAATTTAAACAGACAAGTGAATGTGTACAGATAAAAAAATCTTGAAAGTACACACACCCAAATGTTAATAGTCATCTTCCCCCTTTTGGGTAGTAGAATGGTGAGTGATTTTATTTTCTTTGATTCATTCTTTTCCTTTAGCTCCCATTAGTCTCTCCAAGTTTTCTGAATTTAGGATGTGTTGCTTTTTTTAAGGACTTTTGTGAGCAGCTTTCGGTTCATGGCAATAGTGAGCAGAGATAGAGAGATTTCCCATATTCCCTCTGCCCCCACACACGCATAGCCTCCCCCATTATCAGCACCCCACACCACAGTGGTACATGTGTTCCTTAGTAACCCACATCTACACGTCATTATCGTTCAAAGTCCATAGTTTACATTAGGTTCGCTCTTGGTGTTGTGCATTCTGTGGGTTTGGACAAATTGATAATGAACAGATCCATCATTATAGCATCATACAGGATAGTGTCCCTGGTCAAAAGAAATCCTCTGTATTGGTATTGTGTTTCTAATTTCAAATTCTACTTGTTCACTGCTGCTAGATTGGGGAACAATGGATTTTTGTATATTAACCTTGCAACCTGCTGCAATCGCTCATTAGTTCCGGTGTTTCTTTTATAACTAGAAAAGAATAATTTTTCACAGTTGCTTGAGGCTGCTCTTCTGAGATGGAGCAAATAGACTCACAGACTCCTGCCTTTCTGTTAATTAAGGTAAAGAGGGCCCCAGTGTTCCTGTGACTGCTAGGGAGTCCCAAGTAGAACTGGTTCTAGAACCTGCAGGTGGAAGGAAGGCGGAGATGGGACAGGAAGAAAGAGCGTGAGGCCGCAGCTAGAGGACGAGGCGAGGGATGGCTATATTCGAGGGGCTGTGCGAAGCTGCTGGAGCAGAAATGGAGTGCTTACCAGACAGCGAAGTTGCTCTCACTCACAGGTGACTGGTTGCAGGACGGCTCCCTTCTGCCTCTGCAATGAGGATGGGTCTTGGCACGTCCCATCCCAGGCTGGGAAGAAGGAAGAGCATCCAGGTAGGGCACACAGCACCTTTGCTCGCTGTCTATTGGCAGAAATGTAGTCACATGGCTATACCTGCAAGGGAAGCTGGGAAATGGTGTCCAGCTGAGTGACCATGTGCTTCGCTATTAAGTGTCTGCTGTTAGGAATGAAAGAGACAATGGATGATGTTGGTGGACAAATAGCAGTCTCTCTCACAAAGAGGGAAATGGTGACAAGATGGGGGGCAGGGGGACTAGAGAGTGAGAGAGAAATGAGAATGGAGGAGAGAGAATTATAAGTGGAAGGAAAACCTCCATTTGCGGAGGGAGAGCCGGGTTGGATTCGGGGCAGTGCCTGCAGCATGGGAGCCCGTTGCTGGGTGTCACTGTGGGATTCGGGGAGGGGGTGTCTGTGACGGTGGTGGGGAGGAGCCCCATTGGATTGCCCTGGCCCGACCAGCCTGCACTTCAGGTTCACCCGGGCTTCTGTTTGTGAGTTTGTGCTTCAGACTCTTAAAATCATTTTCCTTTTGTTCCCTCTTGTTTGGCCTCTGTGGTTAAATCACTTTGACCAGACAACTTGAGCAGAAACAGTAACTGGACAGGCAGGGGGGAGAGTGGGGTCTCCTGCTGGCTTGAAAAATATAGCACTCCCTTCGCTTTACGTGGTGGTGTTACCTTTTCTAAAGGTTCTTCCAGATGTTGTCACGTTCTTCTCGGACGGCACTGCAAGGCGGGGAGAGCCACATGGAGCATGAGCAGTGGAGGGGACACAGCCACTGGGGTCATATTTCTGACTGGGAGCCCAGCTCTGCCGTGGCTGGCTGTGTGGTCTGGAGGACTCACACCAGTCCTCTGAGTTTCCTTTCCCTCAACTGTACCATGGGGTGTTACCAGGACTGACTTCCAGAGGTGGTTTCGTTCCTATTTCAAAGGGCTCCGATTCGGCTCCAGCTCAAGGTATAGATTTTGGAGGCTCTACCAAGCAGAGAAGATTCTGAGACAGCACAGACTATGTGGATTGGAGAAGGAAATTCCAGGAGTGGAGATGGTTGTAACACCAAAAACCCAGGAGGGTACTGAGAGAAAAGGAATAGAGACAGACAGAAGGGCTGCCGGATGTTCTAAGGCCCTGAAGTTCTCCTTTTCCAGAAAAGGAAACTGAGGCACCAGGAAGTCACCCGAGACTCCAGCAGGTGGTGGAGCTGAAGGAATCAGGAAGAACTCGCTGTGATGGAGAGCGTCCTCGGTGCAGGGAGAGGTGCTGACTAGACACCTGCACCTGCTCCAGACCCCCTGCACCCCCCCCCACACTCAGCTCCCAGTGGCAGTTTTGGGAAGAACTCAGGGATCTTGCCTCCGCTGCCCACGGCTGCAGTGGGATGGCACTCCTCTGTTTGACTTTAATCCCTCTAGGAACAGGGGACAGATAACCTTTCAATAATCTGAAATCCAATAAAAAGAATCTCTCTCCGAAGAGTACACAGGGTTTGGGAAGGCTTTAGTATTTATAGACTTTAAGGATTTTCATCCGCCCTCCGGTCTCTCTCTGTGCTTTGGAGGCAGTGAGGGGAGTAACATGAGCTGAATAAAAGGTCACTGCCACAGGAGTTGTCTTAGCCGGATGAACTTGACCTCGCAGGGGCCAAAAGCTCTAGATCAGCGATTTTCAACCTTTTTCATTTCATGGCAAACTTACCCTAATTACTAAAGTTCTGAAGCACGCCAAAAAATACATTTTTTGCCGATCCGGCAAAAAATAGCTGAAATGTTGATTCATTTACAGTGGGCAACTATAGTTGTGTTGGCTGTTGTCATTTTTTTTTAATTTGACAAGAGGTCAGTGCCCCTGACTAAATAGTCAGGTATTGTATGTTTGTTTGTTTTGTTGGAGTTTTTTGTTGTTGTTGTTGTTGTTGTTAATCCTCACATGAGGATAATTTTTCCATTGATTAAAAGAGAGTGGAAGGAAGGGGGAGAGACAGAGAGAGAGAAACATCGATGTGAGAGAGACATTAATTGGTTACCTCCTGCACGCACCCCCACAGGAGCTGTGGATCGAGCCTGCAACCAAGGTATGAGGTATGTGCCCTTGACTGACATCAATCCCAAGACCCTTCGATCTATGGGCCAATGCTCTACCCACGGAGCCACAGCAGGTTTTAAAAATCTTGGGCACACCCGTTGAAAATCACTGGTATTAAGTTGCTGATAATGCCCATGGTTTTCTCACACACCAGGTAGGGAAGGGGAAGCTCTTTCACTCTATGCTTGCTCGGAAAATGTTTCCTTCTCTGTTTTTACTTCTTCTACAGTCTTACTCTCATTTCCTCTATAATTCACTTCAAGCGTCAGCTGGCTTTGCAACCATGCGATGATGCTTCTCACACTTGAGCCTGCACCAGAACTCCCTGAGGGCTTCTGAAACAGGCTGGGCCCCTCCCCCAGTTCCTGCTGCTGGAGGTCTGGCCTGGAAACTGAGAATTTGCATTTCTAATAAATTCCTGCTACTGCTGCTGCTGCTGCTGCTGCTGCTGCTGGTGGTGCTGCTCCTGGTCAGGGCACTGGCTTAGATAAACTCCGAGACTCTGCCCTAGCCAGTGCCATCCAATCACTCTGCACTGCTGTCTCCCTGTGGTTCTGAGGAGGGCTCCTCTCAAGGCTGTGGCTCTCCGTTCAACAGCCAAGGGGGCACAAGGGAGCTTCCAGAAGAGACTGAGGAAGTCAGCCTGCTAGCAGCGCTGTGCAGAGGGCACCGAGTCTCGGGCATCTAGTCCCAAAGTGGTCCCAGGAGGCACTCGACCCTTCCTCATTCCCAAAGCGTGTGCGGGTTCTACGCCTGTCCTTGGGTTTGTGCTATGTCTGCACTCCCCGCAGTCGGCCTTGATCAGAAGTCCTGGGACCCCCAGAGCAGCCTGTTGCTGAGCGGTTCTCCCAGCCGACCTCTGAGCCAGGAAGCCAGCTCCCTCCAAAGAGACCTCAGTCACAGCTTGGGTGGGGGTGGCATTTGTCTGATGCAAGAACTTTGAGGGCAAGTTGGACAGGCAGTCCTCATCTTAACAACTGAAAAATAAATGGAACATAAGGTTCATTTCAAGTTCCTCAGAAGGAAGGTTATGGAAATCACTGCAAAGATATAAGTTGGTTTCCATTGAAAAGAACATAGATTAGAAATCATAGTTATATTTCCCAAAGGATTAAGTGGAAACCTATTCTGGTCCTCATGACATTTGAAATTTCCCAGTAGTCTGGCCATTTAAGAGGAAACCATGAATATTCTCTGGCTCTTGTAATTCACAGTTCAACGAGTCCACAGTTTTCCAAGCTTCGGGTGAGTTTCAACAGGGCAGTGGGGCCCTGCACTGATCTCTAAGTGCTGCCCTCTTGTGGTCGCCTGAACACATGCCACTCGTGTTCTGGAGTCTGCACATCTACTTCTTCAAATCAAAGGGAACAGAGCCCAGGAACTGACTGCTCCCACCAAAGGGGGAAAGGTGCTGCAGGTTTGCCACACTTAGATGTTTCCAGAGGATTACAACCATTGCTTTTTAAATATATTTTTTTATTGATCTCAGAGAGAGAGATAGAAACATCAATGATGAGAGAATCGTTGATTGGCTGCTTCTGCACACCCCCTACTGGGGATGGAGCCCACAATCTGGGCATGTGCCTTGACTGGGAATTGAACCCTGACCTCTGGTTCATAGGTCGATGCTCAAACATTGAACCAAGCCGGCTGGGCACAACCATTGCTTTAATGGCTGTTGCTTTATCAATGTTCTGTGCACAGAAGAGGTAAGAGAGAGTGACGACCTCCGCATTCACTCCTCCTGCCTCTTGCCCGGCCTGCCTGCTGCCCGCCGCCACAACACCGCCAAACCCGTCCCTCCTGTGCCAGGCACTGATTGGCACCATGCCCTACCAATACCCAGCGCTGACCCCAGAGCAAAAGAAGGAGCTATGTGACATTGTTCACCGCATCGTTGGCTCCGGGCAAGGGCATCCTGGCTGCAGATGAGTCCACTGGGAGCATTGCCAAGCGGCTGCAGTCCATTGGCACTGAGAACACCAAGGAGAACCGGCGCTTCTACCGCCAGCTGCTGCTGACTGCCGGTGACAGAGTGAATCCCTGCATCGGGGGTGTCATCCTCTCCCATGAGACACTCTATCAGAAGACAGATGATGGGCGTCCCTTCCCTCAAGTTATCAAATCCAAGGGTGGTGTTGTGAGCATCCAGGTAGACAAGGGCGTGGTACCCCTGGCAGGAACAAATGGCGAGACTACTACCCAAGGGTTGGATGGGCTGTCTGAATGCTGTGCCCAGTACAAGAAAGACGGAGCTGACTTTGCCAAGTGGCGCTGTGTGCTGAAGATTGGGGAACACACCCCTCAGCCCTTGCCATCATGGAAAATGCCAACGTTCTGGCCCGTTATGCCAGCATCTGCCAGCAGAATGGCATCATGCCCATCGTGGAGCCTGAGATCCTCCCTGATGGGGACCATGACTGAAAAGGTGCTGGCTGTTGTCTACAAGGCTCTGAGTGACCACCACATCTACCTGGAAGGCACCTTGCTGAAGCCCAATATGGTCACCCCAGGCCATGCCTGTACCCAGAAATTTTCTAACGAGGAGATTGCCATGGCAACTGTCACTGCGCTGTGCCCCACAGTGCCCCCCGCTGTCCCTGGGATCACCTTCCTATCTGGAGGTCAGAGTGAGGAGGAGGCATCCATCAACCTCAATGCAATCAACAAGTGCCCCCTGCTAAAGCCATGGGCCTTGACCTTCTCCAATGGCCGAGCCCTGTAGGCCTCTGCTCTGAAGGCCTGGGGTGGAAAGAAGGAGAACCTGAAGGCTTCCCAGGAGGAATATGTCAAGCGACCGCTGACCAACAGCCTCGCCTGCCAAGGAAAGTACACCCCAAGCGGCCAGGCTGGGGTGCAGCCGGCCAGTCCCTCTTCATCTCTAACCATGCCTACTAAGCAGAGGTGATCTAAGGCTGCCCCAGGAAAACTCCAGGCCCCGCCCATTCCCACATTCACTCTTGAAGAGGCCTCATCCCAGGCTCCAGGCTGCTCTTGCCCAGCACTCTTGCCTCCCTTGTGACATTGGTTGCGTGGTGTTGTCTGTGTATGCCAACTCCAATGCCCTTTCCAGCCCACTGCCAATAAACAACTATTTAAGGGGGGGGGGAGAAGAAGAGGTAAGAGAAATGATCAAAATAAGTAATATTGATTTTCCTGGACTTCGTTAAAGAGAAAATTTGAGAAGAAAGAGAATGGGTTTATGTATATGAATATGTATTTATGCATGAATGTATATATGCATAAATATACCTACACATGTATGTGTGTAGTACGTGTATTTTATTTTGTGCCTCCATCCTGCCCATATAGATGAGCAGGAAGAACAGGTCTGGTCCAGGCTCCATGATGGCTGGTGTGTGAACTTGGGTAGATAACGACCTTTCAGAGCCTCAGCTGCCTCACTGTAAAATGATGTCATTGAAACAAATACAAAATGATATTGAATGCAAACTGTAATTTAAAAATAACATTTTAAAAACAGCAAAATACCACCAAAAACAATGTCATTGAATAGATTGCCTTAAAGTCCCTGCCTGTTCCAATTCTGATTCCGAGGAAAACATAATACATAGAAGAGAAACCTTTTTCCATCCCTCATTTCACGTGCCACACCTTCCCTTTCTTCCTCCCTGCTCCTCTTTGCGTATTTTCTAACAAAGAACTCTACATTTGGGTTCTTTACATGCTACCCTCTCTCTGCACCCATTGGGATGTTCATTTTATATAAGAAAGTTTCGTTTTTCTTTTTCACTCTCAGTCAAGGGCCACCCTCCATCTCTTAGTGAATCCGAGAAAGACAGGCCAATGTTAGACAGAAAACCTGCCAGAGCAGTTTCTGTAAGACCATGACGAGCACCCCGAGCCTGAATGAGAAGGCACCGGTGGCATAAGTGTGGCCAGAGGGACCTCTCCGCTGTGGCATTTGTGGAGACCATTTGTGCTCTGAGTGGACACGGTGGCCAGAGCACCAAGCCAGCCCCGCTCACATCCTGCCTGGAGAAGTCACGGAAGAAGGCGGCGTGCTTGGGAGGGTGGCGTGGGGACGTTGGCGCGGGCAGGAGACACTGCCCCTGCCAGCAGCGCTCAGCAGCCCTGATGGCAGAGCAGGTGTGGGGGAGGAGAGCCGGCTCCACAGGAAAGGAAATGGCGGGGCCCAGGTCCACAAGGCAAGCGAGACATCCCTGGACTCTCCCGAACCGGGAGGAATTGAAGGGGGCGGAGCGCCTTCCCCTCTGTGCTGGAGGGATCCCGTGCTGTTGATGTGACCTATGTGTACCCTCAGGCTGGTATGTGGAGATGGAACGTGGATTTCGGGATTTAGGAAGAATTAGAGGAGGTGCCCATCAATGGAAGCTTTACTCTATGCTGGTCCTGCTGCCTTTAGAAATGTGTGTGACTTTATTATTAGACAAACTTCAAGCACATACAAAAATGGAGGAGATAGTAAAATGAGGTCCCATTAGCAAATTATAACTACATCACCAATCTTGTTTCCTCTGTCCCACTTCCTGCCAATGTTATTTTGAGGTAAATACCAGATTTCTATGTCATTTTGTCCATAAATACTTCAGTATGCATCTAACAGATAAGGACTTTTCTTTGAAAAAACAACCACAATACCATTAGCACATTAAAAAATGAATGCCTTTAATATCATCAAACACCAGGCAGTGTTCAAATGTCCATCAGCCTCATAAATGTTACATGCTTTTAGTTTGTTTTAGAATCCAAGTTAGTAAGGTCCACGCAGGCTGTAAATCCTCAACTTCTGTGTTGAATAATGTTTTGAAACAAAATCTAGAACAAAATTGAACTTCTCTATCCCAACTTTGTTTTATGAAATTGCAATCGTGAGGAGGGTATTTTTTCCCTTATAAAAAAGAACTCCCGAAAGCTATGTTAGCAATTGCAAAGCTATTTCCAAAGGCCCCGGGTTTCTAGCCTCATAACTGGAAGCACTTGGCAGTTTGAGTGCCCAGCAAGGTTGGCAGGCGAGTCATTTCCCGCTGGGGACCTTCTGGATTGCCGTGTTCCTCCGGTAAATGCCTCACTATCTCCTCTGAGGTCTAAGTCAGAGTGTTCATGTGTCGAATCAGCCACCAGGGGGCTCCCGAGGAACTCGATGAACTTCAGAGTTTCCCCAAAACCCACCTTTGTGCGTTTTATTTGCTTTTTATTACAGACTGAACTCGCCAGGGTGCGGCTTGTCTCCTCCTTCAGGTCCAATTCTGCCCGCAGAAGAGACCGGGCCTCAGGGAGATGTGGCTTGTTCCCCGAGGCTGGCTGGGAAAGGACATGGTGAGCTGTCCATCGCTCTGTCCAAGGATTTGAGGTTTGCAACCCTTCGCCCCTCAATGGTCCTCCCTGAATAGCCACTTGATGGCAGAGAACATACATGGGGGGTTAGGGGGAGGGAGGCAATATGAGTTAATAAGCTCCCTGTAGCCTCATGATTTTTATTAAATTTTTCGATTATTAGGGACACAGAGAGTGTTGCTATGAGCATCGTTAGACATGTAGGTAGGGGTGGTTAACGTGAAATTACACGCTCAGGAGGAAACCTGGGCCTCCAGGTTCTCCATCTGGCCTCACCAGTCTCTCCCCGTCTCTAGGTCTCAGTGCCGGAAACTGAGGGGGTGGGGGCAGAAGCGGCTTGCTAGGGGCCCCCCCTCTCTGTTGGGAGTTTTTGTTGGAGGAAGATATCAGTTTGCTAGAAGTCATTTAAAATGACAGAAAGGTATGGCCTCACTATTCTGGAAGGCTAGAAGTCCTAAGCCAGGGGGTCGCAGGCCCATGCTGTCCTGGGGGCTCTGGGGAGAAGCCTTCCTTGCGTCATCTAGCTTGTTTGGCGGCCATCCTTGGAGTTCCTTGACTTGTAGATGGCCATCTTCTCCCTGTACCCCATCTTCCCTCTGCGCGTTTCTATCTCTGGGGCCAGATGTCCCTTTTCAGAAGCACACAAGTCATATTGGATTAGGGCCAGCCCCACCCATGGCCTCATTGAATGGGATCACTGCTGTAAAGACCCTATCTCCAAATAAGGCCATATCCTAATATACTAGGGGGATTAGAATTTCACATCTTTTGGCGGGGAGATACAAGTTAACCCATCATAGAGACCACGTTGTAGAAAAGATAATGTTTGGAAGACTTGTAACAACATACCCATGAATTGTGCTCACCAGTGAGCCACAGCATCCTGAGGATCCAAAAAAAGTTATGAGTCTACAAAGGTAGGAGAATAACACAGAAACTACTATGATGAGGAAAACTACAGTGTGATTTTAATAAGGAAAGTTAGCATTTTAACCCAAATTACATCCTATTCACTATATTTGATGTTTTTCTGTGATCACTAATATAGAAAATAAATACAGGATGAGACCATAAATATCCAGAATATTTTTTGCTAAAAAACACATCAAAGGGTAATTATTATGCTACTAAACAGATTATCATAGAACTCTTTTATATACTAAATACTTAGAACTCTTTTATAGATTAAATACAGGGAACTTCATACTATAAACATCCACAAAATCAGCTTCACACCCCTTTTCAGAAACTCACCCATTTGTTACATAAACGAGGCCACCCTGCTTTTGTCCTTCGCCACCAAAAAAGGGCCCTCAGTCTTTGGGGTTTTACTAGGCCGTTCCTGGCCCTTCAGGTATCGGTCCCAGAAGGCACCGCTTCAGTTCCTGACATGGTTTCTCAATGAAGAGCGTCAGGGCCAGCCCAGCGACGAAGGTCAGCAGACAGTGTCCCGAGAAAAGATAGAACTGGAGAGAAAGAGGGGCACAGTGGGCACACTCTTACTATAAGAGTCCTCTTGTGTTTGGATCTTAAAGTGTACCATCCTGGCTGTGTGAAACGGATCTGAGACAAACAGCCCTGAACATTAACAAATAAAATAAATAAAGCAAAGATATTATCCTGTGCAGAAGCCCTCCCTCAAACAAGACAAAGAACAATAGGCTCCCAGCCACAACAACAGGCTCCTCACAAAGCGAATAGTGTTGCTTTGTTGCCCCGGAGAGAACAGCTGGGATGCTGCAGAGCTGGGAGGGGAGACTCACCATGTTGGTGTCCGTGTAGTGAATGAGCGTCTCCTGGAGGCCGTTGTAGAGGATGATGACGATAGGATGCACCAAGTAGCAGGCGTAACTGATGCTGGCCAGGAAGCTCCACATACCGCAAGCAAGCAGCTGGTTTACCAGACCTGCAGGGAACAGGCCTCGAGAGTCATCGCCGCTCCCTCGGGGTGCTGCACCTAACACTGCGGACTCCTTCTAAGAAGGTCTTCATTCATTATCATTTTTTAAAATATATTTTATTGATTTTTTACAGAGAGGAAGGGAGAGGGATAGAGAGCCAGAAACATCGATGAGAGAGAAACATCGATCAGCTGCCTCCTGCACACCCCCCACTGGGGATGTGCCTGCAACCAAGGTACATGCCCTTGACTGGAATTGAACCCGGGACCCTTCAGTCCGCAGGCCGACGCTCTATCCACTGAGCCAAACCGGTTCTGGCTCATTATCATTTTTAAGAGAACGCACCCCCCAAAAACCACCCAACTTCCCATTGTAGGAAGATGAAAATGTAAGAAATGCTAATATTGAGTTTACGGGCAGTTTACTTCCTTCCTGTGGACTTGACCCCTGAGCACAGAACATCCACATGTATAACAAGGGGCGGAGTCCTCTCACTAGCCTGGGCCTGGTTCCAGGTGCAGCCACATGAACTGCGGGGCCTTGGGACCAGGCAGTGGACATGCCAGCCTCAGATTCTTCGTCCATTATTGAGCAGCTTGCATTTGATCAACGTCTAGGTCCCTTTCAGGACAAGTATTCCATAACTTGGGTCCCAAAGAATTCTTATTCCCTTAGAATGGGTCCATCTACCATTCAAGATTGAGGGCCACTGCTGCCGGCGACAGGGCACCACTGGAAGGTTTTAACTGAAGGTGTAACATGGGCCACTCAACAGAATCAGACCTTGAACAGAGCAAGACCCGCACGGTCAGCTTTGGCAATGACTGAAGACGATAGAAAAGGTGGTTCGGGCCATCGAGATCCCTTCTCGTCCTGAGCATCTGAATTAAACTTTTCTTCAAACATTCTTTTCTAGATATACTTTTCCGAAGGTCATCACGTGGACACACATTTTCTAAATATTTATCTAACTCATCCCCCGCCCCCACATTAACCTACTAGTCTTGTCATTTGCTGACACCTCAGCACCCAGTTCCCACTGTGTGCCAAGTAGAGAGAAAGGGAAGGACCATCAGTGCACAGACACTTCTCATCTGAACAAATCCCTTTCTTTCCACTTAGGCCCCCTTTTTGCTTGATTTCCTGCGAGGTGACCCCTGGCTCAGCAGGAGCAGTCTCCAGGGTCATCAAAGGGCCGGAGACCTCGATGGCTGTTCCGTCTCTTCTCCCCGATGAGTAAACCGAGGCCCGGGCGGGTGCCCCCAGAACTTGTGTGCCCTGCACTGGGGTTGCTTTCCTCATGACCCTGCCTGCTCTCTTCCAACTCCTAAACCAGCTTCATTGGAGAGGCTGCACATTTTCCTCCCAGAACCTGCATTTGTTCATAAGCCGGTGTAAAATCTCAAACAGAACATGTGGGGTTTCCCCCAAGGATACAGATGAGTGGAGGTTTCAGATTCATTCACCAGCAAACCAAAGCCCCTCTGTGCACACGGTTTTCACATTTGTCACCTTTAAAGGGCCAGTGTGAGCACACGAACATCATACCTCCATAGCCTTCGTGACAGGCGAACACGACCCAGCCCACGGCCGCCGCCCACAGGCTCCGGTGCACAGCCTGGTAGACAGCAGCGGCCACTGAAGGGGTGGCAGAGGTGTCGTCCACTGCGTACGCCACAGCGACCACGGCAAACAGGCTGGACAGGGAGCAAATCCACCCGAGCAGAGCCTGCACCTACAGGGCAGGGAACGATGCCGCTCACAGCCCATTGGGCCACCGCGCGTTTCCTTCTCTACACGAACTTCCTCTTTTTGTACTATTACTGTCACGTTAGGTGTCTATTTATAAACCTCAATCAGTACCCACATTTGACTAAATGGAAGGTTCAGATAAGTGGTTGTGAGGGTTAGGGTTGGGGCGGGGCAGGGGAGGGGGTCGCCCTGGAGAGGAGGCACAAGGCAGGTCTTTGTGGTGACAGAGGAGTCCTGTGCCTTGACTGTGGTGGTTGGTGGTCACACAAACTCACACACGTGCTACAACTGCACAGCCCTGTCACCCATACATAAGTGAGTGCCCAGGACGCCAGGGATCGAAGGCCCGTGGATGTACCCATGTCAGTTTCTTGGTTGTGACGATGGACTATAGTGGGGGAAGTTGGGTCAAGGGAACACAGGACCTGTGCTGTTTTTGTCACTCACAACGGCTCTCAGATCATGTTTAAAGGAAAATTAACTGAGAAAAGGAGGCTCACCTTGGTTTTGAGAATGTTTGCCTGGTGGTTTTGGTGCATGAAAAGGCTCAGAAAGACACCCACAAGGAATGGCCCGAATCGGCAATAGGGCTTAGTGTAGTACTCCGAAAAATACAGCACAGTCGCATTTTCACTGAATAACACAAGGAAATAAGACAAAAGGCTAAGTTTGATCTGGACCTGAAAAGGGGAGTCTCTCAGATGCCCATTGAGTCCATCAGCCGACCCAAAGTGAAATTTGGGGTACCTTTGTTCATTTCCTAAGTAACGACCCACACAGGGACCTCATGATCCTGCTGTGGGCCACAGCTGCCTTGCTAAGATTCCAAATTGTGGGCCCCTCCTCCCTGGATCCCAAGGAAATATGACAGTGGTCTTCATTTTCAATAGTTGTTTCTGGTGGCTGGTATGTCAGGATGACTCGGAAAACATGGTTCTCAGAAGTGAACCTCTTCTGAAAGAAGTGAATCCCTTCCTGGGAGCTCTTACAGAATTCGTTTGCCTGGGCCACACCCCAGTGATTGCATTGGTCTGAGATGGACCTTTCTGGGAGCATCAGTGGGAATTAAAAGGCCCCAGGGGACTCTCATGTCTCCCATGTGCATTCAGAGCTGAGAACCACTGGGGGAGAGGGGGCAGCCTCCTCTCGGTCACCTGGCCACACCCACAGAGGACAGTGACATGACGGAAGGGCATGATGCTCCCCTGAGTAAAAGGCCTAGGGTGTTCTGGCCAGTGTGGCTCAGCAGTTGAGTGTTGACCCAGGAACCAAGAGATCACCGGTTCAATTCCTGGTCAGGGTACATGCCCAAGTTATGGGCTCATTCCCCAGTAGGGGTCATGCAGGAGGCAGCTGATCGATGATGTTTCTGTCTTATAGATGTTTCTATCTTTCTATCCTTCTCCGTTCCGCTCTCTCTAAAAAACAATAAAGGGGAAAAAATTTAAAGGCCTACGGGGTAGTCATTCATCCCACTCACAAATTCATATTGAGCACTTATGTGCCAGGTTCTGGGCTATTTGACATCAGGTGGCCAGTGAACGCTGCTCTGAGAAGGTGACATGTACACAAACACCTGCAGGAAGTGAAGGAGCAAGCCCTGCCAAGATCTAGATTCTAAAGGAAAAGCACTCCAGTGTCAGGGAACAGCGAGTGCAGAGGCCCTGAGGGGAGCATGGTTGGTGTGTGGACATAAGGAGGTCAGTGTGGCTGGTTCAGCATCGGCACGTAGGGGAGTGAGGGGTGAGGTCAGACAGGGGTTCTGCTTTGAGAGAATGGATGGTGACTGGGGGAACTTGAGTAGATGGCTGACAGGATCTGATTTTCATTTGCATCACTGACTGCTGCACTGAGACTAGATCAACAGGTAATGGCACCAGTTTATCCTGTGTAATACACAGGGTGGTCATAAAGACATACTTCATTAGGGAAGCAATATAGCCTCGTGTGTAGGGTCCCAGGTTCAGCTCACACCTATGCCCCGTACTAGCCCTGTGACCTTGAAGGGGTAACCCCAACTTCCTCAAGTTTCAAACTCTCCAACAACAGAACCCCCCAGCAGCAGTTGGCCACTGGAGGAGAAACACAAGACAGCCACGTGGGGGCGCTCCTTTCCTCCGAGAAGCACTTGAGCGGCCAGAGGACCCTGGGCAAGTTGAAAGGTTCAGAAGATTGGAAACAAAAGTGCCATCAACTTTCCCATCCGGGCTGAACACGCCCAGCCCGGTTTTTCCACACGCTGCTGTGCACAGGGCAAACAGCCTGGCATTCGTCCCCCAGTCCTCCCTGGGAGGTCCTGGCGTGCCCAGGCCAGGCAAGGCACAGAGCCGGGCTGGCTGGGAACAGTTACCTTGCTTCTGACGGAGCTGCCACGGGGAGGTCATGAGCCAGTGTGAGCAAAGCAGTGGCAGTGAAAGATGCCAAGAACAGCGCGGCCCCGAGGAGGACAAGGACGTGTTTACTTCTGCAGAGAAGAGGGGACATTGACAAGAGGGCTCTTCAGTTTCCTTCACCGCAGAATCTGTGGACAGGAAAGACTTGCAACCCTGGCAAAGGCGAGGCCTGCCTTTGAGAGAGGCTGGCCTGGGGCAGCTGGGGCTGAGGGGGGCTGAGGGGGGCTGAGGGGGGCTGAGGGGGATGAAGGGAGCTGGGGGGGCGAGAGGTCTATTTACTTAAAAAATAAAATAATCTAGGGAAACGCTTGTGTCATAAAACCATTAAAAGGAAGATACTAAAGTGTATGTGCAGAGTCCTTTCATGCATAAGAAGCTGTGCAGAAAAAGATCGGACGGATAAACACCAAAATATGGACAGCGAATTCACGTCTCCTTGAGGGAGGAATCGGGCCCAGGGCAATTGTGTTCCCCTCTCTTCATCCTAATGTTTTCTCCAATGTCCTTAATTTTTTTTTTAATCTTCACCTGAGGTTATTTTTTCCATTGATTTTTAGAGAGAGAGGAAGAGAGGGAAAGAGACAGAAAGAAACACCAGTTTATCCTGTGTAATACACAGGGTGGTTATAAGGGAGAATTGTTAGACATGCTTCAATAGGGAGGCAAAATTGCATAGTGTGTAAGTCCTAGGTTCAGCTCACACCCATGCCACTTACTAGCCATGTGACCTTGAAGGGTTAACCCAAATGTGTCTCTCAAATCAATGTGTTAGAGAGAGACATTGATTGGTTGCCTCCTGCATGTCCCCGACCAGGGCTGGGAGCCTTCAACCCAGGTACATGCCCTTTACTGGAATCAAACCTGGGACCCTTCAGTCTGCAGGCTGACACTCTATCCATTGAGCTAAACCAGCTAGGGCCCAATGTCCTTAAATTTAACAAAAGAGAAGAATACATCTTTTAAAATGTGGCATGGATAATGCACACACCATCAGTTTCTCCGTGAATGACTGAAGCCCTAGTTTAGAGCTTTTCTAAAACTAACAAAAATTCAGGTGATAAATCACCCACATGGAGAAGCGGGCACACGGATGGATTGCTTGGGGCGCTGTAAATTACTTCACTCTTCCCGGAGAGCCATCTCCTGGTATGTCACAAAATTGTTCCTACCCTTTGACATGGTAATCCCACTTGCATATACGTCCCCAAGGAATAACTAAGGGAAAGAGTAGTGTGTCCAAGGCACTCGTTGTCATCCATACTCATGAAGAATTGGAAACGATCTGGATGCCCTAACCTTCAAACTGGCATTTCATCCTAACGCTGACAAGTAGGCAGGTCATGCCAACCTGTGGAAATGTTTATATGAACAGTTACATGGAAAACGCTGAGCACGAGATGTTGCACACACATGGACCATAGCTCTGCACAAACACGGACTGCTGTGCGTAGGACAACGATTGGGGGAGAAGGTAAACAGTGCAGGATTTCATGCTGCAAACTCATCTGAGAAGTTCTTATCCCACATTTTAAAAGCTGCTCTCCCCAGACCTGGAGCACTCTCCTGGAATTTTGTGGGAAAGGGCACAGAGGGAGGAAACATGTCCCAATGACTCACTTTCCATGGACGAAGACGATGACCGGCGTTGTGAGGTGGAAATGGAAGTCATTGGCAAGGTACCACGTCCAGCCGTTGCACTGGAAAGAGAGCAAAGGTTACTTCTCTCGGCCGTTTACCAGGTCTGCCTCCCACCGTCCGCCTTCCTGGACCAGGAGAGGAGTTCAGTAGGCAGGTGGGGATTTCCATGGAAGAGAGAGGAATAGTGAGTTACAGGCACCTCACATACCTCATCTCATCTCATCTTTGTAATAAGCCTGTATGGTAGGTTCCAGTTTACAAAATGGAAATTGAGTTTTCTCTATTGTTTACAAAAGAAAACAATAATATCGAATCTCTTAGGACAGCTGTGGGAACGAAACTGTATCGTGTTACACAGATGCAAGGAATAATTATCGTTATGGTGCGGCTGGAGTCAGGCTCGCTGCTGTTCTCTCTTCTGTGCCTCGCCCCCTTCCCTCCCCCACTCTAGGAGGAGAGAATGTGTCCTTTTAGAACGGAGGCCTGGCTCCAGACGAGTTATGTGGGAAACCCAGGGTTCCCACGCATGACTGACATGAGATCGTCTGGCCAAAGCCACATCTTTCATCACTTACCTGTCTGTGTGAAATGAGGCTGCTACCTGTACTTCTTCTTCAATGTCAGGACATTCCTGGGGCATCCGCTCCAGCGCCTCAGTGATTAAGGGCACCTTGGTCTCCCTCCCACCCCCTCTGTCCAAGGGAGACCAGATTCACCCAACAGAAGTGACAGCTTTCCTGTCCCGCCTGGAGACAAGTTCCCTGGTGGGGAATTTGCAAGGCCCTCACACCTCTGCTTCCAAGACCTATGGCAGGTTTCACCTCTGAGAGGTGACTGGCTGATGTCTTTGTCACTGATTTCCACACATGGCCCAAGCCAGTCTGCAGCTAGGAAAACAGCCCAGGCTCTCTGTCCTGCATGGGCCTGGCACAGACCTGGGCCCACCTGAAGGCAGTTGGGTGGTGATACGTGCCTGTCGAAGCTGCTGGGCTCTTGCGTACCGAGGGCAGCTTCTAATTGGAAAGTGTTTATGTGCGTGATTAGCCCCACACTAGGGATTCTCTCTTCAAATGCACTTCCAAGGCACATGCCACGTCAGTGGCACGATTTCATCACAGCCACCCTACTTGCATTTGTTCCCAGGTCATCGTGGGCAAATTAGGGCTTTAAGGAAGCCAAAAGCAACGCATACAAATGTTGTTGCTCAGTCAGACCTGGCTTGAAATGGAATGGAATGCATGATGGTGAGGGCGCGGTGCAATGTCCCACCCGTTACAGGCTCTCCGTGTGGAGGTGAAGAAACTGTCGTTCCCCCCCCCCACCCCCGGGGCAGCATGGGTGGACAGGAACCGGGATGGGGCAGGGTCACCTGCGTTGCGGACATGCACCTGGATGGCTGCCCCCTCGGCGCCCACTACCCTGCTTCCTCCCTCTGCTTCTCCCAGCGACTGCCCTGCCAAGGCCCGTGCAGTCACCACCCTCCATCACAGGAGACTGGCCTCCCTGCCCACAGCCCACCTCCCTACAGCATCACCAGTACTCACTCCCGAGAATAGGCCAGGAGGAAGGGGACCAGACTCCTCAAGGTGGCCCTCGGGAAGACACCGCCTTTGTGCCCATCCGCCCTTTGCAGCCAACACGCGGGACTCACCGCCTTCCGGACCAACAGGAAGTCATTGAGCAGCAGCAAGTTCGTCCACCACGCTTGCCGGCAGTTGTCCAGGTGGAGCTTAGGCACCTCCCAGACAGGTCCCCAGGGAACCAGGGAGAACAATCCAACCAACAAGCACACGGAATACAGGTGAAGAGGCTGCAACCTGGTGGGAAAGAGCCAGGTGAGAGAAAGTGACTCCACAGTGCTCCCGCTCAGGAAAGGCGGGACTCATAGGCATGGGGATAGGAGCCTCTAAGACAGTTCGTCCTGGGTGGGCCACCACCTCCCACCCACACCTCAAACACCCGTGGATTCAAAATCGTTTCTTGAGCACCTATTATGTGCTGGCACTGGTGCTGCTGATGCAAAACACTGTCCTTCACTGAGCAAGTCGTACAGGTCAGCCACCGAGCTAGGAACTTTGTAGATATTTCTAAACCTCAAAACTCCTATCGGGTAACTGTTACCTCTGTTTTACAGATGAAGTGGTAGCTCAGAGAAGTTCACCTGGCATCAGCCCCTCTGGATGAAAAGACCTTCCTCCACCCCTCTTCTCCTCTCTCCCTTCCTGGATTTATTTCTTCCTTCCTTCCCTCATACCCTTCCTCCTCCAAGCGGATCT